>NW_026898953.1:0-66359 GCF_033153095.1 Gastrolobium bilobum
TTGTACCAGGGCAGAATTGTAGTGCCCAAGGAGTTAGCAAGAGAAGTAATGGTTGAGGCCCATAAGGGTCAGTTTGCTGTACACCCGGGTGCCACAAAAATGTATCAAGATCTGAAAGCTAAGTTCTGGTGGCCTGGGATGAAGAAGGATGTGGCTGAATATGTGTCAAAGTGCTTGATTTATCAGAAGGTTAAAATAGAACATCAGAAACCGGCAGGGTTACTTCAGCCGTTAGATATACCAGAGTGGAAATGGGAGAGCATCTCTATGGATTTTGTTGTTGGTTTGCCTCGGACTCAGGCTGGTCATGATTCGATTTGGGTTATAGTGGACAGACTTACGAAGTCTGCACATTTTCTTCCAGTGCGAGTGGACTTTTCTACTGAGAAATTGGCAAAGTTATATGTGAAAGAGATTGTATGGCTCCACGGAATACCGGTTAGCATTGTGAGTGACCGGGATCCGAAGTTTACTTCTCGTTTTTGTGGAGCCTTGCAGCAGGCTTTTGGCACTCAGCTTCGGCTGAGCACTGCGTATCACCCGCAGACTGATGGTCAGACTGAGAGGGCCATACAGACACTCGAGGATATGTTGAGAGCTTGCACACTGGAGCAGGGCACTGCTTAGGACAGATATTTATCACTGGTGAAATTCTCTTATAATAACAGTTTTCACTCAAGTCTGGGCATGGCACCGTATGGGGCATTGTATGGGCGTAGATGTCGTACTCTTACTTGTTGGACAGAGGTAGGCGATAAAGAGAGGTTTGGGCCGGATTTTGTGCAAGAAACTACAGCACAGATTGAAATGATTAGAGAAAAACTTAAATAGGCACAGAATCGGCAGAAAAGTTACTATGATAATAGACACAGACCGCTGGAATTTGAAGAAGGTGATCATGTGTTTCTGCGGTTATCTCCAGTTAACGGGGTTGGACGTGCATTGGGCGTGAGGAAGCTGAGTCCTCGTTTTATTGGGTCGTATCAGATAATGAAAAAAGTAGGACCAGTGGCCTATCAGCTTGCCTTGCCCCCACCGTTGTCAAATCTGCACGATGTTTTCCATGTATCGCAGTTGCGGCGTTATATTCCGGATGAATCACATGTGATGATACCGGACGATATTGAAATTAGAGAGAATCTGAAGGTTCCTATAGGTCCTAGTGAGGTCATTGACCGCAGTGAAAAGAAGCTTAGAAGCAAAGTGATTCCAATGCTTAAAGTTCAATGGGAAGGACGTACGCCTGAGGAGGCTACTTGGGAACGGGAGGATGAGATTCTCCGGCTATATCCTGAGTTAGCGGACATATATGATTTAATTTTGCGGACAAAATTCTAAAAGTTGGGGTGAGTATAACACCTCACGATGTTAAATTAAGTGTTTAAACCATTAAAAGTGTAATTAAGTGAAGATTCAGTGAAAATCCTAAAGATTAGGCCAAAATACAAAGAAAGGGCAAAACGGTAATTAGCCAAAACGCAACCCTAGGAAGATAAAAATTGAGTAGAAGGTCTCAGATGGAAAAAATAACCCTGGAAATGGGTTCAGAACGAAAAATTGAGTGGATAGGCAAGTTTCAGAAAAATCAGTGAATAGTGTTTTTCGCGGGTAAAAATATCGCGTTACGATTGCACCGTAAAACGTGTCAGTTGAATTTTGAGCTCTAGGTTTCAAATATGAGTCATAAATGGTCTATTGAGTTAGGAAATATGATTGTTGATAAAATTTGATGAAAGTAAGTCATTTTGGGGAAGCGTGCCAACGGCGCGCGCAATAGCTTAAAACAGTGTTTTCTCCGAACGAATGGAGGACTCTGAATTCATCTGATCAAGCATAATTAAAGGAGAATAGTTAGTGTTTAAAATTAGAGTTTCTAAATAGGTTTTGAATTTACGGACGTTTAGTGAGAGTTCGGACGCGTTTTGAATCGCGTGAGGTGGCGTGGGACTCACCCCACTTAAAATCCACTTATCCACCTCATCACCACTATTCATCATCACTCTCTTTCTCCTCCTCCAGCTGCAAAACCCGAGCCCTCCCCCTCTCCTTCCCCAAAATTTCTTCAAAACTTTCTCCCTCCATTAATCACTCATCCAAGCACCAAATCCAACAAAGTTTGACTTGAATTTTGTTGGAAATTGCCTTCCAAAGCCATTGGTGCTATCCTTGAACCGTGAAAGTGTCTAGATTTTGAGATCTTCCCCCTCAAAGGCCGCGGCCCACATTGGAGTTTTTGTGTTCATGGAGTTTTCAAATGCTCCAATGGTGGAGTATACCTAGGAGGAGTCATTTACCTTGCATTTGGGTGAGTTATTTCAACATTTCAATGGTGGATTTTTGATTTGTGTTTATGAACCCTAAAGAGGGATTTTATGATGTGTTGTGTTAGAGAGCTCAAATGGAAAATGTCTATTAGATGATAATGCCTTAGATTGATGTATAAATGCTAGAAATGCAATGAAAATTTTAAGTGAAAAGTGATGATTTTTAACTTAGTGGATTTGAGGTCATGATTTTGGGACTTTGGAATTTTGTGTTGAGGCATTGTTTGATAAATTGTGGTATGATTATATGATGATATAATGTGGTTGTGTGAGGTGTGGAGTGATTAAAAGTGAATGGAAATCCTAGAATTGCCCTAGGTTGCAACTTGGCCTTTAAAGGAAAATTAGGGAATTGATGTTGTTGGAAATTGTTTGAGTGATGAATTATGTGTTAAAAAGGTAATTAGATGGGTTGTGTGGTGGTTGGCAAGTGAAAGAATCAATGCAAAAATAATAAGTGGCTTAGTTGGCATAAAGAACCTAGAGTGAAATATTTCGCAAAACGATGCGTAAATGTCGTAAAACGGAAAAACGACGATTGAACTAGCCTCTAAGCAACCTAAGAAAGCGTAATAAAATGGGAAAGAAAATTTAGAAAAATAAATCTTAAATTAACACTACAAAGGCCGAACCACCATGGAAGGTGGGGGAGATTTTGCGATTTTCGCGTTCTGATGTAATTCGACGCGAAAATGGCGAAACGGCACTTGAACTGGCCTTTTGGAAACCTATTGATGCGTAATAAAATGAGAAAGAAAATTTAGAAAAATAAATTTGAAAATAAGCCAAGGATGGCCGAACCTACCAAGTGTAGGTGAGGTGATTTCGTGATTTTGCGTTTTGATGCTATTTGACGTGTACTGATGGATGTACGTGATTGTATAGGTTGCCGTACGTTGACTTGAATCCCGAACTTTGAATCAGGGAGTTGCCCTTGGTCCTGGACCAAGTGGATTGAGGTAAGTAATTGGTTCAATGCATGTATAATTGTAAATTAGCATGTATTGGTTGAACTATGAGTAATTGGGAATGTCCTATGTGTAGGCATTTTGCTGTGTACCAAGTTGAGGGATAAGTTGTTGCGGAGCTTGTGAGAAAAATATTTAACGTAACCTCTTGGTACTGGGGCTTGTTCCCCTTTTCTGTTCCACCTTGCCAGTTGATGGCAACGGTAGGAAGTGTATATGAGTAGTGTAGAACACATGAGCATGCATGCATTATTACAGTGGGTACTTAGGTACCGAGTCTCTGGCCAGTAGACAGTTTTTCTTAGCCTTCGGGCAGTTTCGGACTTCCACTGGATAGGTCTCCGAGAGGGAGTGCAAGTTGACCGTGGGTCATGGTGTGTGATCCGGGTAGAAGCACACTAGGAATGTCTCTGGCGTTTGGGATGGTTGGGGCATCATGGTTGTGGTTTTTTTGAACGCACCTTGGATGATACCCATAGGCTTATATATGCCCAGGGTGTACGTGGTATTGGTGGCTACCATCCCGTATCGTCGTAGTTTGTATCTCTATATTCCTCATTTCTCTAAAACCCTTGCTATATCCCGTTTTAAAAAGTGGTTGTTGTAATCTATTCATATGCATCGAAGTGAACCATTGGGCGGAGTTTACTCCAGAACCTCTGGGTTACTGAGATATATTCGTATATCTCACCCCGTCTCGGAGCATTTATTTCAGGATGTACCTGTGGCGTTGGAGCAGCGGGCAAGAGGCCCGTAGAGTGATAGAGGAACATTTTCAGTATTTGGCATATTGTTCATGTTGGCATGCCTAAGTCTAGTAGTTTGTATCATTTGAATTTATGTTTTAATTTGTAATTGAAGTTGTAATATTGTAAAAGGGTAACTTGAAGTTGAAGTCGTAAGTTGTAATAGTTAAGTATATGTTGTAAATGTAAAAGAGATGCATGATGTACTAAGATGGAAGGATTTTAGGCCTATGTTAGAGTTATGGTTATATGCTTATATTGTGAAACTACATGTAAGTGGGACCTATGTGATTGAAACAAGTAAGGAATATAATGTGAGCTCTATAGTATAAACTGTGTAATAAATATAAACTGGATTGAGTTGTAAGTTTCCCAAGGCGTTGTTGGTCCTTGTGTGTGCCACCCGTTGGATTATTACTGTATTATTGTTGGATTATTAGGTACTTTGAGGCATTAGTGAGCTTGTACAAATTTGGGGATTATTGGAAAAACAAAGGAAACTCTGGCGAATTTTCTGTAGAATTGGCAGATTTTAGGCGAACTTCGGGAGAGCATATCTCCCTCTATAGAGGTCCAATAGGGACGTGGCATACGCCATTTCGAAGCTTGAGATGTCCCCTATATGGTGTTAAAATATGAGCCAGTTCTGGGTTGTACGCAGCCCTGTGGAATTTATTGAGTTCGGACTGTCCTGGGACCTCTGATGCAGGGGCTGTTCTGGCCAGTTTTTGGGAATTTGATTCCCACTTCGTCTCTTAGTCAAATTGAGCGTGTGATATACCAAAATGAATTTTGAGATGTCTAGTTTGTAGGATAAAAATTTGAGAGAAATTGGATGAGTGGATTGTGCGCAGTAATTCGAGAAGTGTAAGTGGTTTTGGTGCTGCTTTGGGGTTGGTTGGCTGTTTTGCTTATCCAACCTCAAACGGCGATAACCGGAGCAAATGAGCTTCGAATTGAGCGTGTGATAGCTTTTCGAAAAGAAGATTAAGTAAGACAAAGATATAATCTAAAAAGAAGGTATGGTTGTGAGCGGTGTGTTCGCAGAAAATTGATGAGTGAACCATGTTTGAAAAGGTAAAAACGTAAAGCTTGGTAATTGGCTAAGTGGGTTTATGGGAATCCCTTAGTAACTTGTAATAAGTAAAGTAAGTCATAAAAATAGTTTAAATAAGTCTTTCGCAGGAGTTTACGGTTACGGTCGCAGCTTTAATTGTTACGCATTTTATTGTTTTAAATGCTCGCGTAATAATCGGAAAAAGTTTATTCGTATTTTTATAAATGAATTGTTGTGATTGTAACTGCGATTAATATCATAATTAATGTTAACAATATTGGTAGGTAACAGGCTGTTACAGCAGGTGCATAATGATCCACTTGGGCTAATAGGACGCATCAAGGGTTTATACAATTCCTAACTTAGGCACCTCAGTAACTAATGTAAGGAAATATAGTTATCGCCCCTTGGGCTCACAAGCTCTCTTTTTCCCCCCTTTGCGCCACCTCTTTTTCTCATCTTTCTTTCTCTTCAACCCAAATATTTTGGAATCCCCCTTCTGCCACTGCCTAGCAAGCAGTCAAGGATGTGAGAAAATAAAAGAGAAGAAGGATTTCTTTGTTGCCACCAGAGGAGATAGTATGGGTCATCATTAGATGAACTTTGGGTGACTCAGTCCTGATTATGCAACCATTCTTCGGTCAAAGCCAAAGACTGAAGATTTGAACGTCGCGTGTTCAATCTTAGATAGCTTGGGCAACAATCCTGATTATTTGGCTAAAACCCCTTAGGTGTAGCTTTACCAACTCCATCTATTCATATTGAATGAGATCTATGTGTATAACAACCCTCATTGTCAAGTTAGGTTAAACAAGGAAATCAAGTAAGTGTTCAAGAGATCAAGTGCATGTTAAAGGAAATGGTGACAAGTTGTGTCAAATAATGATCAATTGATCATGAAATCAAGATGATAAGATATATAAGAATACAATTCACACCAAGCAAGTTAATTAGGATTCAAAGGGGAATATTCAAAAGTTTATGGGTCAAAGTGTAAATATGTGTAAACTTGATTTGGATGGTATAATCAATTTGTTTAGCAAATTCTATAGACTTAATATGGTCTTAGATTAGTCTAATTATGATTAAATTAATTGTTAAAATTAGGTCAAAGTTCTATTAAAAATAACCAATAAGAATTCATATAAGTCAAAATAACGACTAAGTTAATAGAGTAAGTTTAATGACTAAGTTACATTGCTTTTTATGCACCTAGCTCGATATATCTCTTCCATTTACTCCTTGTTCAGCACATATAACGAAAGGGAAAGAGGACTGGTCACCAAGTTAGCAAATTCAATTGGTTAGAAATCAAGAAAGTCAACAAAAGTGGCTAGAAAGCTTTTATGTGTTTATAAGTTGAATTGTCATCTTTCTCATCTCATCTTCCACAAAAATTTCTGTCATTTTTACTCCTCATAGGCTAGCCACCATTAAAGAGATTTGAGAGCTCATTTCTCTTAGAAAAATTCACAAAAACATCATGACTATTTTACAAGAAATCTTCCTTACAACCTTAAGAATCTTTCTATGATTTTAGTTTCTTCTTTGAAGCTTTCAATCTCTTGTTTTCCTCCCTAAAACCTTCGACCTGTGTACTATTCGTGTAGGAAAAGTTGAGTGTTTTCATGGTTTGAAGCTTGAAAAATAATCTCTAGGTGATTTGGAGTGCATTGGTGTCAAGAAACTCAAGTTTAAACAGTTAGTTTTCAAGTTATAATTTTAGGTTTTGGATGAACATGGATGAAAACATGTAGACGTTGTATCATGTTTTCAAAATGTGTTTTAATGTTTATTGGTGATATTTAGTGGTTAGGGAGTTGAAAGAAACAAGTAGGTATCATTGAAAGTTGTGAAAAAGTTCGTGAAACCCTAATAGAGGCAAATCTGGCTTCTGTTTTGTAAAATTCATATATGGAGTTATAGGACTCCAAATTGAGCATGGTATATACCAAATTGAAGCTACACATGTATATTATAGCATATCAAAAATTCAGGGCAATCAGACTAGAAATGAATTTTTCGTGAATAAATTAGTACAGAATATTCATGCTAGAAAATTCATGTTTTCATGGACTGTTTTGTGGTTAATTGTGTTTCTACCCATTGGAAGTTGATTGGAGAATTAATATACAATAAACAAGCATGTGAGAATATTATTTTTACAAATAGCCATTCATCCTTAGTAAAATATGAAGATCACATGTTTGACGAATGGTCTAGGTGAATTAGTGATCTTTAATGACAAATTAGTGTATGGAATCAATTGGATTTGATTGGAATACAAGTAAGATCATGAAACCTTATGAATATAAATTCGGCCATGTTAGGCAAACATGACTTAGGATGTTGTGTAGTTTCAAGTGAGTGTCTTGTACTATATATCAAGTGAATTCAACAATGTTCAAGTAGGTTTTAGGTTTAAAAACCTAGTTGAGCTAGTATTCAAGTGTAGGTCCTATTTTACATGAACTCGAAAAAACAAGATTTAAAGGATAAAGACTTATTTGAATGGCATGAATTGGTAAAGATTAAATTTTGGAATAATCATGTGAGCCACCATCAAGTTAGTTTTGAAATTGAAATATAAATATGTTGATTTCTTCAATCACAAGTAACATGTATAGGGTGGTTAATGATATTCTTATTCAGGATTCCAGTGTTTAATCAAGAAATTTGACATTGAAAGATCAAGTGGCAAGTGAAGTATAGTAGGTATTTTAGGTTACTTTTTAAGGAAAGCTTTTGTCAGGTAAGTTTTCGGTTTAGGAGTTTTCTCCTTCTTTATTTGTTCCACCATAGTCCAGTATGGATAATGGTTCAGATGAGTGTATGATTGGCTGTGTTAGATATGTGGTATATGTGCATACATGTGCATTCATATAGACAAGTACATGTTGTGATGTGATGTGTTTATTTCATGTATACAAGTACACATTGTGATGTGATATCTTAATTCAAGTAGACAAGTATACAAGATGTTGTGATATATGATTGAACTGAATATATCAAGTTATCAAGTGGGAAGTACAAATGCTTCCATAATAATATCAAGTAAGAAGTACAAACTCTTCCATAATATTATGTAGTAAGAAGTACAAATTCTTCCGTAACAATAACAAGTGGGAAGTACAAATTCTTCCGTAACAATAGCAAGTGGAAAGTACAAATGCTTCCGTAGGAATATCATGTGGGGAGTACAAATGATTTCGTAATAATTCAATTTGTATTACATGGACAAGATTACATGTTGTATTTTATGCTTTATATCTAACCTTTTATGCAAGAAGTGAACTCTTGGGTGGAGACTGCTCCATAAACCCTGAGTTTATTGAGATAGTGGAATCTCACCCCCTTTGGGACTTACATTTTAGGTACTCCATCATCAATAGTTGAGTCCTCACTTGGCGAAGAACCAGTGCAGTGAGGTTAGAAGACTTAGCAAGAGTAAACATAGTCATTTTGGATGACTGTATAGACATGTTTTGTAGTGCATGAAGTAAATGATCATGTATATTTATAGTTGACAATCAGTTTGAGAGGCTTATGTAGCCAATGTAAATGTTTCCATAATAATATCAAGTAGGAAGTACAAACTCTTCCATAATATTATGTAGTAGGAAGTACAAATTCTTTCGTAACAATAACAAATGGGAACTACAAATTCTTCCCTAACAATGACAAGTGGGAAGTACAAATTCTTCCCTAACAATGACAAGTGGGAAGTACAAATTCTTCTGTAACAGTAGCAAGTGGGAAGTACAAATGCTTCCGTAGTAATATCATGTGGGGGTACAAATGATTCCATAATAACTCAATTTGTATTACATGGACAAGATTACATGTTGTATTTTATGATTTATATCTAACCTTTTATGCAGGAAGTGAACTCTTGGGTGGAGACTGCTCCATAAACCCTGAGTTTACTGAGATAGTGGAATCTCACCCCCTTTGGGACTTACATTTTAGGTACTCCATCATCAATAGTTGAGCCCTCACATGGAGAAGAACCAGTGCAGTGAGGTTAGAAAACTTAGCAAGAGTAGACACATAGTCATTTTGGATGACTGTATAGAGATGTTTTGTAGTGCGTGAAGTAAATGATCATGTATATTTACAGTTGACAATCAGTTTGAGAGGCTTATGTAGCCTATGTACAGTTATGTATCTATGACAGGACTGTATGTATGAGTGTATGTTGTCAAGTCTAATAGTTAATATATGTAATGGCATGGAGCCATATTCAGGACAGGTACATTGGTTGAACTTTTCTGTATTTCAGGAACATGATAAGATAAAGGGATTAAATTACTAGATTAGTCCAGTTTACAGTCGTTATATTGTCCATTAGACTCTATACGAAATAGTATAAATTATCATATTCAGATAGTCATTGGTCATTGATTATGATCACATGGAATTCAATTTGAAATTCTGTACAGGTATGGGACTATACAGCTTATCGAAACAAGACATATAATATAGATATAGTAATGTGTAGGAAATAATTAAAAGTCGTCAAACGAAATTGCATTGCGTAATTGAGAAACTTTTATTAAGTATTCCGCTATAATAATCAAGTTTGATGCTTTTTTATTACCATATGTTAGTTAACAACCCAATTTTTAAATTGGGGCTTTACAATGTGAATGTAAATTCATGTCTTTCTGCTGCTTATTTTGTGTTTACATCAACAAATAAGGCCTTCAATCATTAAAGGCTACACTTTTTTCTAGAGATGAACTTTCAAGTGGTATTAGAGCCAATGTTGGATTGGCATGTGGTGATCCGACTAGTTAAAGATATGGGAAGCCAAGGTCTTGATGAGTGTAGTCAAGCATTGATGGAAGAGATATGTTTGATGAGAAGCCAAGCATTGATGAACCCCATGAATACTAAAAGAAGATTCTCCTTGAGGGAAAAAAATATGGGCCTAGGACTCACACTTGAGGGGGAGATGTTGGGGAATCCAAGTGTGAGTGGGTAAAGTCTCACAGTGGTTAATAATGGACTAAGTGAGTACCATATAAGTGGAAGGACTCATGCATCAAATGCCTTAAGGTTTTGGGTCAAAGCCTCTTAGAAAATTACCAAACTATCCTTCATTAAACCTAGTTAATTACATGTTTAACCTTTGCTTAAGCCTCCACTAATCCATGAATTAATCACCAAATCAAAAATTTAACATTCACCAATGTCCATTATTAATCTCTTAACAAATAAATTTCAGGTTTCCCGATAACTTTGTAAAATTACGATTTTATCTCTAGTTTCTCATGAATGGCATGTTTCTCCAAAAACCATAAAAAAATCTCCAAATTTTATTTCTAGCTCAAATCCATCATTTTAATAATTATATCCGATTAATTATTTCACTGTTTAGGATTATTACCGTAAAGGCTGTAAAGAGAAACATTATAGTAATTTCTTAAAATTTATCATTGTAGCATAAAATGACACCATAAAGTGTAATACCCCAAATTAATGGTGATATGTTACATTAGAGAGAAATACAAATAAACTGAATTGCGTACATGCATGAATACAAGACTAGAAATCAGAAAAATTCCAAGAAATCCAAGACTATCCAACATCTCCAAAATAAGTACATGGTGTCTTAAACCACCAAAACTCATACAAAACCTTTACAAGATTCTTCTAATACATAATTGTCCAAAAGATCAATGCATAGGCAATCAAGATACATCATCCATAGCACAGAAAATTAAGCATCACTTGGCTTGCTACCTTTGCGTTGTTCTTCTAAAATGAGATCCTAATAGGGTGAGATATGAATCCCAGTAAATCATAAAACTACCAATCATGCTCTATCATAATTCAAGATTATGTCTTGCTAATGTTATCTCATAGTAAACAACCCTCCTAATGGTTTTATAGGAAAGAATTATGCATATACAAATTCATATGGGAAATTCCCTAGTCGTCTATAGCTACTGCATGGTCTCTAAAACCTCGAGTATTCTATTATATATGCCTCTCACTTGTTGACCTGTATTTGTATTGAGCTCAAATACGATGAGGCATCCCTCACAAGTTGTCAACATGGCACCTTAGAATCCTTAAGATATTGCACCAAGACTATGTCATATTGTTAAAATCTTGAAAATGAACATTGTACCTTGATAACAGAAAGAAAAGAACAAATGCAACCATATGAACAAGTAATATATATACAAATGTCCTCGCTAAGTTGCTCATTAGAGTGAGCAGGGCTAGCGAGGAAGACCAAAGAGAGCAGTTTTAGGTAGCTGCTTGCCAAGATATTGTTGGACCAAGCAAGTTCAATGAGGAAGTTTGTAACGCCTGACAACTTGCAAGGATCAACGACTGTCCCCACACACTAACACGAGACTTTTCAGCGTGCTTTGTCCTCACTCGCACATTTCCCAGGACAAGAATTGCCTCAAGTCAAGCACGCTTAACTATGGAGTTCTTCCGTTCCGAGCTACCGAAAAGTAGATGCATCTTGTTAGTATAGGTAGTACCAATTAATTCTTATAAGTTATTCCCAACTGTAACGTCCCATACCAGCACAATCTCTGGAATCCCTTTCTTTCGGGTGTTGATTTGATTCATTCATGTATCCCAGTCGCTGGAAGCCTGCTAGGAGCCGCTCCTTGTCCATGCCCTTTCACACTTGACAAAGGTAATCGATTACTGAACTAGGTAATAGATTACCTATGCTTAGATAATCGATTACTTTGATCACAGTGGCTCAAATCTTGCGTCCCCTATTTTAGGTAATCAATTACCAATGAAAAGTAATCGATTACCATACTGTAATTTTCATAGACGACAACTTTTCCTTTGCAAAATGGTCATGTTTTCTAATTCTAACACTTTAATACTCAACATACATCTTGCACAAGTACTAATGTAGGCTCTAAGCCCTTCCATCATGCATAAACATTATCTAATGTATCAATTGCAATATCCAACCATGCTTGGCCATTTACACATCATATGGCCAATATACATCAACATTCTCAAATGCCTCAAAACACAATATGTGGCCTTGGACAAGTCTCATGCTCACCAAAATATAAATATAAATAAGAGGCATAAATATACATCAAATTCAAAAGACTTAGAATATAGTTATGAACGTACAAAAGCATGGCAATATCAACATGTCCAAAATGCTAAACACTATGCTCTGTGCATCAAATGTAATCCTCCAAAATGCCATGCCTTCCATATGCACATCATGCTCAACACCTCCACTAAGCGGGCCTCTTGCCCGAAGATCCTCCATGCTTAACCTAACCTGAAATGATGTTCCCAAACGCGGGGTGAGATATACAAATATATCTCAGTAAACCAAGGGTACTAGAAGATCACTCCACCCCGTGGCTCACTCAATGTGCATACAATGATCATCATATAAAATGCATACCATACAAAATCACATCACACTGAGCTCACATTCAAGAACATCCACACAAGGATTTCATTCAAGGACCCCATCATATAACTCCCGGGAAGCTTCCTGGTGCCTCTCACATGGATAAGACGACCCCATGGAAAAACCCGACTGCAACTCCTCATGAGTCCTAACCAGCGGAAGTCCCATGTTTGGATCATCCTGGTGCCGCTCCCAGAGTCGGTCCCACGGCAAAACCCGACCGGAATCCCCAAATGATATCTCCAGCGGAAGTCCAAACCACACACATCTACTAGCCAGAGATCACAAATATATCACACCACATGCTCCAAGCATGTCACAAAATCAAGCAATAATGCATGAACATGTCATTTCATACAATGTCAAGGAGCACAAAATCCAATCATAACCTTCCACTAGGTGTGGCGGAACACACAAGGGATAAAACCCAAGTACCAAGAGTTTACCTCAACTCCACAAATTTGCTCTTCCACGTAAGCTCCAAGCTTAATCCACTTCTATTGATTCCGTGCGAGGTAACCTATATTCAACAATTAACCAATATCATCCATACTTGCATATAACCATTACAAGTCAAAACAATAATTTTCAACACAACAACTTAGGCCTAATGGCCAACCTACATTTAATTCGATTACCTCAACCATTTTAGTCATTAAACTAACTCATCATTTATGCACCAAGGCATCACTCATTGGTTGTACCACATTTTCACATAATTATCTTTATTTCCTTCCATATAGTCGAAATCCCACACACACAATACATCCAACATTCCCCTTTCCAATTCCACTACATCACACCAACTTACCATACATTTAAACACCATTCACAATCATATAACATCAACTATCCATTTTTACATCATCAAACCATCCATGACCTCAATAGGTCGAATTGCTCATGCCCACCAACCTAGGGGCATTCAATCCAATTCAACACTTTCACATATCATACAAATGAATACAAAAAAAAAGGAACATACATTTTGTAAAGTCATAATACAATCATATTGCTAAGGAGATATCCCAAAGTTGTCCAGTACATTAATATTTCTGACACATAGTTTCCTAACTATCCAAGTACATGCTCTATCCAACAAGGTTCCACATGTACATGAATTCAAAATTTAAACCAAACTAATCTAGTCATACTGCTAAAAGATCAGTACATAACAACTAAGCAAGGCATCTTCTAGGATGATTATTTTTATGAGCTATTAGGTTTGCCTCCTTCATTCTTTTGACGTGAAATAAGTCCCATTAAATGAGTGAGATATGAATCTCAATAAATCATAAAACCATTGACTATGCCTTATCATAATTCAAAAGCATGTCATGGCTAGCATTATGTCTCATTATACAGTCTTGGAATCAGAACTCAGCTACACTATAAAATCCATAAAAGAAGATGCATGTGTTATGTAACAGCCCTTGTACACCTGTATTGTTAACATTGATTATGATATTAAGCGCAATTACAATCACAACAGTTTATTTAAAAATACGAGTAAACTTTTTTCTTTTCATTACGTATGCAATCTAAAATAACCATAATATACAATGATATAAACTGTGATCGCAACTGAAAACTAAACACGGAAGTAGTAATCTAATTGCCTAATTATCATACAATATATATTTGAAGTAGCTAAGAGGTTCCTATAAATGGACTTAGCATAAAACTCACTTTTACAGTTTTCTGAACACTAAACATGCTTCTGTTTTCTCAGTACTGGATGTGACACACTTATCATTAATTTCTCATCTTTTAGTATGTCAAACTAGACTCTTTTACCCTTCCAACAAGTTGGACAAGTAAAGCTGCTAACCAACTACAAACAGAGCACCAAACATCCCTCATCATTTATGCGATTCCCAACGATTTTCTCTGCCAAATTCTCTCAGATTTTTATACAGAGTACTAAACACCTTGATATCAAATTTGATATATCATAAGCCTAATTTGAGTAAGAATTGAGGGAGATATCATTTTTTTAAGAAGGGACCCGAACAACTCCAGCACATGACCAGTCAGGCCAGTCTTCACTCCCTTGGACCTACAAGACGCTACACAACTCTAAATGGCACCAAATTTTGGAAAAAACATAGCTTCTCAACCTTTAAAATGAGGTATGGAACATCCCAATTGGACATTTGTAGAGGGAGATATAATCTTCCAAAGTTGGCTTAAAAACTGATCAATTATTAGAAATTTTGACGGCATCTTCTTTGTTTTATTAATTAATCCCATTTTACCAAAGTGTGTTCTAAATCATCAAATGATACCTAATTGACAAGGGTGGCACACAAGGATCAACAAACCTTGGTGCTTTTACAACCCATAACATATTTACATCATTTCTCATTCACTTTATAATCCATTACTTAAATCCATTTACAAATTATTACTCATTTCAATCACATAATTCAATTTCATGCATTTGACATATTTGAATACCATCATAATCTAGAATAGGCCTATTGTCCTTCCATCACATACATGCTTCTTAAATTTGCACAAGGTCTATAATACTTCAATTACATTTATCCAATACCAAATATAACTACTAATCAAATGCCCCAAATACAAATGACATAATCACTAGACTTAGCCAAAATACAACATGAACAACAAACATGAACAACAATGGTGCTGGAGGTGAGGTTGGAATTGGAGGCAATACGATTGGTGAATCTAGAGAAACTTCTCCCAACTTGGGCTTATATATGAGGGATTGTGTAAATATGAGGGAAATAAAATCCATACAAATGATAGCTGGAATTGAGAGCTCGAATGTAGGAGGTTGAATGGACCTTGGTATATAAAAAATCCCAACTAACATGTTTGTAAGCGAAAACTCCAGCAATGTGGTTGTTTTGTCTCAACCAAGGTTAGCAAACCATGTGTCCCTCATTGCCCAAGGTTTCATCTTGGGATATAAAAGGTCTAGGTTCATCATTAAGATCAGTGACGACGGACTGCATATGAATCTCACCATAGATCTTCAATGGTATCATGTGTGTGTGTGATGTACATAGATCTTCTTGGGTTTAGTTGATGGGTTAATGGATCTTGGATTTAAAAATTTTTGGGCTATGATTGGGGAAAAATCCAATTAGGTAGAGGAAAATTAATATATTGGATCGGTTTTAATCAACCAATCCGAAAACCGATCCAATCCAATTAAAATTTGCGAATTTTTTTCGATTTTCGGTTTTTCAGTTTATTCGTTTATCAGTTTTTCAGTTCGGCCTCCGTAGTTTGAATCGATTGATGAACACCCCTAATAACCACACTGTCATATCGCAATTTCATTCATCAATTGGAATTTGCTTGATTGTACTCTAAATATCTCAATTTTGGTTTAAGGTGAAGTATTTATTTTAGAAGAAAGTCTACTATTCAAGATAATTTAATGCCAATATTTAAGCTATCAACATGAATTCTTATAAATTTTACATCCATCTTAACTTTTTTACGTATATAAACGAAACGTAAAACAAATGCCTTCTAAAATTTTTATTAAATTACATTTTGTTCTATTTGATATAACAGCTTTTTACACTAAAAAAACTATTTTTTTCCTTCTGAAATTAACATATTTGAGCAATTTATTAAAACACTGTTAATTATTTTCATTAAAAACAATGTTTTCTCAAAATTTATAATTTCAATATTTTTATGGAATAGGTTATTCCATAGTTATTAGTGTCTTACGATACACAACGATTTATACGACACAGTACGATTCACAAGCCCAACGATACGTATCGTAGGGTGCATCAGAAAGGAGTTTGTATCGAATGATACGATACTGTATCTTACGATACGATACGTGTATCATATGATACAAAAATTAAATTAAAATTTTAATTTTTAATATAAAAAAAGAAATAAAGATTTGATTTGCGATTTAAATTAAAAATAAACTAAAAGGATTCTTTTTGGAAGAGGATGATGGATTAGTTATGTCACTGATAGATGCTAATAGTTAGGGGTGTAAATGGGTTAGGCTTAGCCTGTTAGAATAGGAAATAGAACAGGCCTAGGCTTTTAAGAAAGCCTATTTAGAAAAATAGGCCATAGGCTTTTTTATACATATCGACTCTATAAGCCTGCAGGTCGGCCTATATCATATTATTTATTTTAAATAAAATAAATATTTTAATAAATTTGAATAATAAAATTATATTATATTAGTTATTCTTTTAATTGTTGATGTTTAATAAGCTTAAATAGGCTAACAGGCCTAGGCCAAGACTTTTATTTTTTAAATACAGGTCAGGTCAAACTTGTAAGTTGGGGCCCACACAGGCTAACAGGCCAAGTTAGACCAATTTTTTTTTTTTTTTACACAGACTTGACCTATTTAAGTCAAAGCCTAGCTTAACCTAGTCTATTTACGCCCCTACTAATAGTAATAGTAGTGATAATATTAATCTTAATGATTGATGAGTAGGAGAATAATTGGTTTGCATTTTAATTACTTATGCATTTTACTTATTGGATCATTTTTGGAATTTGAACTTATATGATAATAATTATATTATATATTTTAAATTATTTTTTATTATATTTCTGTAATTGGATTTTTTTGGAATTTGGATTTATAAATATTAATTATATATATTTTAAATTATTTTTTATTATATTTCTGCATTTTACTATTCGACACGATTCACTATACACAACACACAAAAATCGACCAAACGATATACGATATGTGTTGGGATTCAACAACCTTGGTTATTTTATCTACTTTTTTTCTTACCTATTTTATCTCGTCATCTTCAATAATATTTGATCAGAATCTCAAGAGAAGATAAAAAGTGAGATTTTGATCCAATTATATTAAATGAGTAGATAAGGTCGATAAGAAAAAATAATATTAATCTATATAAAAAAAACAATATTATCCCTATTTTTATTCTTAAATTTAGTTTATTTTGTAATCTAGACATAAAAATATTTTTATAAAGTTACTTTTAATTAATACATAAAATATAATCAAATATACTTACAACAGAATATTAGATAATTTTATTTTTTTTATAGTAAATCCAAACAGGCACAAACAAAAAAGCAATCATGATTTGAATTCCTTTTAGAATATCCGCAACGCGCAGAGCTCTTTCCCCAAATTCCGCTTCTCCCTCTCATCAGGATGGATCTGATCTTCTAATGTTAAAATTTCCGTGAGCATGTAATGTGTGGAATCATAACCCATACAAAGGTGGATCAATGATAAAAAAGGAGGAGAGAAAAAAATGATAAAATAGGTAGTTACAAAATCATGACCGTTGATTTACCTTTGTATAGTTGTGATCTTTTCACATGATCATATCATATTTTTTTAGCATATTAGAGGATCTATTTCCCATCAGGATTTAATTTAATCACCAATGACGCCTGTTACATAGGGCTTGAACTCCACCCTATACAAATCCACCACGTGTCCCAAACTTATCCACGTCAACATACCTGTGGGGAATAAATGAGTTAGTAAGAACTTACAGCATAATTATAGAGATTTGTATTTATCATTTAGCATGACACAACAAAATTTTTTATATATATAATATTTTGTGGGGTTCACATTTTTTGAAACAAAAAAAAAAAACTACGGCATGCAAAACGAATCTCTATAACATTAAACAATCACTTTTCCTACCACATAACTCTTGTAAAACTTTAATTTATATTAGGTTAGATTTAACTTTTTATAAAGGATTTTATGAGTATAATGTTGTAGGATATAAGAAAAGTTTCCTACTCTCACAATAAAGAAGAGAGAAAGTAAAATGATGAAAGAGAAAAAAAAAATGTGAACTCCACCTCTTAATTGTGTGTAAGAAAATTTTATTAAGTTATGTAACATGATACTAATAAAACTTTTTTATAAATAGTCAAATTGAATAAACATACAATTTTAAAAAATATCTATTTAGAAAGCAATCATTGACTTTTTTTCTATAAATAGAATCTATAATTCTACATGCCAGTTTATAGTATATAATTCATTTTAAATAAAATTAATAAAATTAATTTTTAATAATTTAAATAATAAAATAATATTATTTTAATTATTAAATATTTAAGAGGAATGAACAATTAGCGATATCAAATTTTTTTTATGTACGCGTAACCATATTAAGCCAAAAGCTAGCCTAAACTATTGCAATAACACAACAAAGAAATGCATAGATAGACACACCGAAGAAACAACCTTACCGAATAGTGCGTTCCACATCTTCCTTCTCTTTTATGCCCTAATTCCCCAAAAAACACCTTTGGTCTTCTCATCTCTTCCCAGATCCCGGTAATTTAAAACAACCAAACTCCTTCGCCTTTTTCCTTCCCTTTCTCAGGAAAATTATTTCCCAATTTTCTCGAGAAAGTTAGGGTTATCGTGAAAAACAAATTAGGGAATTATGAGTTTTCAGGACATCGAAGCTGGCCGGCCTTTCGGATCGAGGCGTGGAGCGATCAATGGAAAGCAAGACTCTACGCAAGCGGTGGCGGCCGGAATATTCCAGATCAACACCGCCGTGTCCACTTTTCAGAGGCTCGTCAACACCCTCGGAACCCCCAAAGATACCCCCGAGCTCCGTGAGAAGCTGTCCGTTCTTCATCATCGCTGAATTTTCTTGATTCCGTCTTAGCGATTGTTGAACAATTGGCTCGTATTCATTGACTTGTGTGTGTGTGTTTTTATTTCCGTTGTGGATTTTTTTTTTGAACCATAAATATAGTCGAAATCGTAAAGAAGTTAAGAGGGAAGTGTATGTGCGTTTTAATGTAAATAGTGTTAATAGGATGGGTTTTCTTTTTCTAAACTAATTTTTACAGTAACTTTTTTTTTTTTTCCTCAATTGAAATGCATTGGGCCGTGTTATTTTAGAGAATCAAGAGTTTTTTTTTTTTTTTTTTTCTTGTATGAGGACAAAAGGGTGCCTCCGCTTAACTATGATTCTTCCCATTTCCTTTCCGAGACGAACTTTCTTTTTGCTTTTTTATTTATTTATTAACTGTTTTTAAGGGGTGAGGGGGTGGGGTTGATGCGACATTATATTCTTTAATGTAACTCCAAGTTGCATGTTTACATGCTTTGTAATTTGGAGTTACTGCTTCTTTTTAAGTTGTTAGTCTTATTGTCATTTAACATTTTGTTCTGTGCTGTCACTTCTCATATTCAATTTACAACTAGAAAGGCAAAATAATCAAAATTTCTAATGCTAATACTTTAATTGAGGTCCTGTATCCTCTAGTTGTTTCTTAAGTTTGGATTAATCTTGAATTATATCTAATTTTTCATATCAGGAACAGGACATGCTGTGCTATACAGCATAATGATTTTCCCATGTACTCATAATCTGAAGTAGTTATACTATTATAAAATGAAACTTATTAGAAGCCAGACCCATGCCAAGGCCTATTGAGAAACTGAACTGTTTTCAGCCTTGCAAACTGTACTGGAGTCTTCTTCATATTTTAAGTTTTAATATAGTGGATGACTAATGAACATTGTTTACAACAACAGTCTTATGCGAGTTTTACTTCTTGGGCTCTTACAATGTTAGACATTTTCAACTTGCAGCCGCAAGACAAGACTACATATTGGGCAATTGGTGAAGGATACATCAGCTAAACTTAAGCAAGCTAGTGACATGGATCACCATGCTGAAGTTAATGTAAGTTTGGACCTTCATTGTGTGTTGTACCTCATCTGCATATGCAAAGCAGTTTAATGGTCTTGGAGACTTTTTTGTGATCAACTTCTAAAATGAATGAATTTTTCTGAAAACTTTTTTTTTTTTTTACTTAAATGCTTGCTGCAGTTTTACTGAATAGTTAATCTCATAATTGTTTTGCATAATTTTTAATGAATCTCATAATTGAGGTCACTTTCACTGTCTTCTACCTCAATAAAAAACATTTATTATGTTTTCAGGCAAGCAAGAAGATAGCAGATGCTAAACTTGCAAAAGATTTTCAAGCTGTGTTGAAAGAGTTTCAGAAGGCACAACGTCTTGCTGCTGAGAGGGAAACAGCTTACACTCCTTTTGTTCCACAAGCAGCTCTTCCTTCCAGGTGATTTATCAATTATTATTAGAGTTTGTAGAAGTAATGGGCAAGACTGTGTCCCTCCCTTTTGTTTTTTGTGGTGTGTGGCTTCTGTAGAATGTGAACTGATTCTGAAAAATGAGGAGTTGGTTACTTTTCGAATACTACAGTTTTATTTGTCTGCACTTGGTTTTTTGGTGATCAATTGTGCTTCTTTAGTCACTCTCATGCTTTGTTATTAATTCTGATTACCTATGTATACAATGGTTGTGACATGGGCCTTTCTTTCTGGCTTGCAGCTATACAGCTAGCGAAATAGATGTTGGTTCTGATAAGACTCCAGAACAGCGTACCCTTCTTGTGGAATCCAGGAGGTGATTTCTTGTATCTTAATGATAGTAAATCAGTAATTTGCAGATTCATTTTGTCAAGATTATTGCATCGTTTCGGACCAGAGATTATGTTCCCCTTGTCAAATTTCAATATGTTATAAAATTAATATGATATTTGGGTTTTGGTGTGACAAACTTCACTTTGAAATGTAATTTTAGGTCAAATATTAGTATTACTCATTTGAAAGTTTATATTAGGCCAAAAAGCATTGATGCCAAAACCATCCTATTTCTTTTTACTTTTTTGGTGGTTCAAAGGAGTTACAACATGAATTGATCCACACTTTGTTGTTAAGTTTAATTAAAAACTGAATGTGAAATTATTTATCAGAAAAGGCTACCTCTCCCATTTATTACCGTAGCGCTTGCTTGTACATCTGCAAAGTGTTTTTATGCTGAAAAGATTTGGCACCGAAAACTCACTTTTTCTTTCTGTTTACATTTTCTGTGGTGCTATGGAGTTAGTGACATAATCAATGGCAGAATTATCCTGTGTCACTAAATTAGATAAACAAATAAACTTCCATTTGTGATCAGGAAAGGTTACTTTTCAAATTGAACATATTGCATTAGTTTAGTACCTCAGCTCTTGCATTATTCATGCTGCAGGCAGGAAGTTTTGTTCTTAGATAATGAGATTTCCTTCAATGAGGCTATCATTGAAGAAAGGGAGCAAGGCATGCAAGAAATACAGCAGCAAATTGGTGAAGTTAATGAGATTTTCAAAGATCTTGCTGTGCTTGTCCATGAACAAGGAGCCATGATTGGTAACCTATTTCTTCCCTGTTTGTTTATGCTGATTACATGCATCTTTATATTGCTGTATGCATTTATTTTTATGTACTTGTTCATGTTATCTGATATCATGAATTTTCATTTTGCAGATGATATTGGCTCGAACGTTGAGAACTCCCACGCAGCGACTGCACAAGCAAAATCTCAACTTACCAAAGCTTCAAAAACCCAAAGATCAAATTCGTCTTTGGTAATCTTGATCTTTACTACAGTACCTATTTTAGCTTGTCTACCATCTTGATCTTTGCCTTGGTCACACCTTTTTCTTTTTTCTTTTCAAACCTTTGTGTATTTTCCTTTTGTTAATCTCGTGTTCTTATTTTTTTTTTTTTGAAGACATGCTTGCTTTTGGTGATATTTGGCATTGTGCTTCTCATCGTGATCATTGTTCTTGCGGCTTAGTGAAAGATTGTCTCTGCATTCATTATGGAGTAAATGCTGTATTTACAGAGCAGCAGATAGCATCTCCCTTGCTGATGATTTCACTTGAGTGGTGTTTTACCGGGTCTCATGATTGACTGGAGCTTGTCGCATCGTATTTCAGTACATGATCTGGAGTATATCGTGATTTTGTTGTGGAGGTGTCTAGTTTTCTTTTTATGTTGGTTTTTGGGGTTTCAAGGCTGTGTCACGACTTGTGTAAGTTCTCTTGTTTTTTAATAAAAAATATATATATATATATATATATCAATTCTTTGTTTTTCCTTGTAAATGCAACTCTAAAATTGTCAGTGCTGATTCTTCTTCAGCAATAACTTGATTCAGGATTATCTTTTTTCTTTTTAGTGGTGTTCTTTTCCAAAATTGGAAGCTACTGGTTTGTTTGGGTAGGTCTAAGGTTGTATATGGAGAAAAAAATGGATGCATTCGATGAATTTAAGTTGGTAATTGGTTTTTAGTCATAATGAACACTTCTATTCTATGTTGAGTGAACTTGTTCATCTGTGTTTTTTGAAAGCTGAAAACGTGATATGGCAAGGGATGGGTGGAAAATTGCTGTTGGTACTTAAATTTCGTTTTTAAACGGTAATCCATCCCTTTTTAGATTCGTAGGTAAAATTGACCCCTCTATGATTGGTCAGTTCCTCTAAATTGAAAACAAGATTTATAAATTATGTAGTAGTAATATCGCTTAACGTAGAGGTCGAATTCCAATGAATATCACTATCTTTATTTGAGTTTCCTGGCAATTTCTGCCAGGTACATTCCGATGATGGCGACCTTGTAATCTACTGGTAGTCTGTAGATGTCTTCTTTTAGCAGCTACAAACTTTGTTTCCTTCGGAGTTTTTATTTGCAATGTGTATCCAACCGTAGTTGCTAAGTTATCTTGTAATTATATTATTTGTTTCTTTGCAACTACGTTCTGACAACAGCTAGAGTATTCCTAAACGGCACTTTCTTGGTCCTCGTCGTTGTCTTTGTAGGGTTTTAGTTTATATTTTATTAAATTTGTTTTTATAAAAATAATTTTAAAAGAATCAATTTTATAATTATTGATGTTAAAAGAATTTGTTTATTTTGAAAATATTATTATTTTAAATAATTTTAAAAAATTGATTTTGCTTTGGTGATTTTAAAAATATTACTTTTAAAAATAAAATAGATAAAAAAAAGATACGCTCTTGAATATTGTGAAAAAATCTGACTGCGAAAGTCACTCCTTGCCTTGACTTTTCAACTTGGTATTGAAGGATATATATATATAAGTGGGATCAACGGATAAGATTGAGAGTGTAACTTACACTGGTGTGAAATGATCCTGATCCTATATATATATATATATATATATATATATATATATGAGAAGGATTGATTTATAAATTTTTGTAAATTACACTATGTATTTCTGGAAGTACATAATGTAACCTAGTGTACTTTCAGAAATACATAGTGTAGTTTGTAAATAAAAAATTAGTAAATGTATCTCTCTATATCTATATAGGGAAAAATATTTCTCAAGCAGGTTGAGATAATTTTATCTCTGTCTACTCCAAAACTACGTCGTTTTATTTATTTATTTATTTATATTAATAATTCACCTTTGAATGGTTATAGTTTTCTTCTTCTTTCTCTTCCTTTATCACTATTTATCCATCTTTGTACGATTATGATTTAGTAGTCGGAAATAAGATTATCTCTGGCAACTTGAGAAATGATAAGCCCATATATATATAGAGAGAGGTAGGTTATACTTATAACCTTTTTTTTTACAACATCTTACAATCATATCTTAACACCGTTGATTTTCGCCAATCAATGGTTATCATTTATTATGAATTAATAATTAATTAATGAATTTAATTTGTGAAAATCATAACCGTTGATTGGCGGAAATCAACGGTGTTAAGATATGGTTATAAGAGGTTGTAAAAAAAATGTTGTAAGTATAACCTTCTTTATATATATATATATATATATATATATATATAGGGCTTATCGTTTCTCAAGCTGCTTGAGATAATTTTATCTCCGGTTACTAAATCATAACCGTACAAAGATAGATCAACGGTGATAAAGGAAGAGAGAGAAAAAGGAAATCATAACCATTCAAAAGTGAATCAATTAATATAAGAAAATAAATAAATAAAGCGACGTAGTTTTGAGATAGCCGGAGATAAACTTATTTCGAGCTCATTGAGAAATATTTTTCCCATATATATATATATATATATGAAAACGGTCAAAGATAGGTTGTTACTTCAGTAAAAACTCGAAAATATTGCTGTGAACTGATTTTTCTTGCCGCTATCAACGTCCATCAACGGAGAAAACTAACCAAACGGTGTTACAAATGACTTGGAATTTTTAATGACTATCTTAATTTTGTAAAATTAATATTAATTTAAAATGAATTTGAAATGTAGTGAAATATATTTTTACGTATCGTAATTAAAAAAGTGATTTTAACATAATCATGTAGTTTTTAGGAATATGACTTTCAGACTTAAAGGGAGAGCGAATTAAGCACTAATTTTTTTTTTACAAATACTCCTTTTTTTGTTTCTAAATTATAATTTCATGTAAATTTTAATATGTGAAAGACTTAGAAATATATCCAAGTAAACCACAGTACATGATCTTTCACAATTATACAATTTATTCCAACATATCTAAGATATAAGAAATAAATAAAGTGTTAGAAAATAAGAGTTAAGGGATAGGAAGAATACAAACACATGCATTCTTGGGGAGGGGGCTGAACCTTTAGCCATCACTGTTCCCCCGCACTCCGGATTAGTTCCATAGCCGGCTCAAAGAGTCGAAGCTCGTGGGGATACCGGAGGGAGCCAACTCGTCTCAAAGAGATAATTAGGGTTGGGTAACTCCAAAAAAAAAAAAATACAAACACATTTTATTTGGTTCAATCACCTGACTTGTGACCTATGTCTAGATTGCAAGATGCTCAAATGATTCTTCAACTATATGTCAAGATTTACCGTTATTTGAAAAACTTTATAACTTCCAAATTTTTAAGTACTTTGGAACTTTATAATCTATTAAGCTCCACAAGTGCTTAAAAATCTTTTAACCACCAAGTTTCTTGAGTGCTTGACAACCTTATATTATTATTTTATGATAGGAGCAGTGGCGGAGTCAGGAATTTTAACAAGAGGGGGTGAAAATAAAAAAAGCTTGACAAGATCAATGGAAACCTTACTACTACGAGCATTTTTCTGGAAAAAAAAAAAAACAAAAAGCTTATAATTAGATTATGATATATATTAAGATATCTTGATTATGAGATATATATAATTTTAGTTGTCATTTGGATTTGGTTAAATTCTATGGAATAATCTCTATTTTTATTTAAGGACAAACTAATCCAAACACAAATTTTGTCATATATCTCAGAAAAGAGCTCAAATGATGATATAAACGAGATATACTCTGTTAGGATCACATGTATTATCACAAGCACGATAAGGGTAATCTTCTTCTGTATCAATGCCTCCATTTTTTACAATAAAACCTCCGTTGCATTGCATCCCATGTTATAACCTTTGTCACAATCCACCAACTCTTGCTCTAATAGAGAGATGAGGTTATGTGGGCGTCCACAGAAATCGCCTAACTCAGGGTTGACCAAAGGAATGACAACAATGGATGAATTTAAGTTTGAGTTTCCATCAGAAGGCTTATAAACTATTTCAAATAAATGGTGGGGAAGTAGTGAGCATAATGATTGTGCAGGCACCTCCAACTCTGAAGGAGCCAAGAATCAACTTGAAGAAAGAGCTGAGGAAATAGACAAGGTGGCATGTGAAACGGAAAACAGTGAAACTCCTCAAGGTGCAGCTTTATTGAAAGCTGTGAGGAAAAGAGTTGTAGAAGAGGGATGAGAAGCATGTAAATTAGGTGTTTTCAGAGGCTATGGTCATGGATATTTAGATCAGGCAAAATGGAGAAAATATTGCTCCCCCAAATATTTAGATCTTCATTGCCAAGGTCATGGATACATGACTTGTAGTTTAAGGCTAGTGTAATTCTGCATGGCTCTTGCTTCATTGAATACTTAATCAGCAATTTCATGAGAGAGTTCCTTCTTTTCTCTGAATGTTGTGGTTTTATCACTAGTAGTTCACTGGGACTGGTTGATACTACTAATTTACTTATGATCAAGATAAATTTTACACCACGTACGTGCATGGAGTAATAGGTGATTAAATAGATTCATTAATTCTTAAAATATATCATATTAGTTCTTGAAAGATGAGAATTATTACTTATGTCTTTAAAACATACATTCCTTTAATTAAAAAAATTATTGAGCAAAAGGGTGCAGAGACTAATTTGACTAACGAAATGTATGTTTTAAAAATTTGAATGGTAATTTTTATTTTTCAGAGATGGATTAATTAGATTATGATATACATTTAATAGATTAATTAATTTGAATGCCGCTTTACTCCTTCCTCTACCATCCACCTTACATACTCCAATACTCCCCTCTGCATGCTGTTATGCACAGCATAGCTCCCCACACAACAACATCTCTCTCAGAAATTTCCTCAAACACATGGTGTTGCCACGTTCAAAGTACATATCAATCAAACTAGTCCTGAGGATGGAGCTATCAACCAAACCATTCTTGATCAAAAGGGCACGAGTCTTCAAGCTCTTGATGACACTGGAGAAATTGTACACATTCAACTCAACCCCCAAAGACCTCATCTCTGAATAAGTGTTGAGCACACAAGCAACGCATTCCATGGATACACGCTCGAACAGGGTAACCCATCAAACACTTTTCTAGCTTCTTCCAATGACCCACAAGAAGTGTACATATGAACCAGTTTTGTGCGCAGCAGTTGTCGGGTATGTCTTTTCATTCAAGTCCCCATTTCTATATAAAAAAATTTCTTCAATTTTTTTTTTTTTTTTTCTGGGGTGGTGTCGGCCGCCACCCGCAGTCACCTGACTCCTCCCCTGAATAGGAGTTCAATATTGATGTATTTGTGTACACGATCTTTATGAATATTTATGAAGTTTTTTTAACTCTCAAAATACTCTTAAAATATGTACAAATGATACTCATATGTTTAAAGGGAAATCATGATACATGACAAAATGAATAGTTGTTATGTTAAAAAAAAGACAAGATAAATTCATTGAATAATGTGTTCTTTTATTTTTTTAATATTATATAATTTGTCTTTTTCTTAACATAACAACTATTCATTTGTCATGTATCATAACAAATGCATTTCCCATGTTTAAAAGATGTTAGAAGTGTATATATAGTGTATAATCATAAACTACATATTTATAGTCATTTTATATATTCTAGATGCAATGTATTCAATTGTTTTTCTACTTGTATTATAATATTTGCTTTTTTCCGTGAAAGTATCTGAATATTTTCCTGAAAGCAAGTGAAAAATGACTATAAATACATTTTTTTTCACTTTGTTTCACTTTCAAATACTTCCTAACAATATAATAGCATATAATTGACTCTTGAAAAAAAATATATATTTATAAGGTTAAAACGTATTCAAAACATGCCAAAACAATTGAAATCATCTTGTTAACCTTTGTGATCTTATACATGAATTTCACGAATGAAAGTTAATTCAAGTCAAAAAATAATTTCATGCACATTTTTGCTTTTGTAAAAAGGATTATCCCATTTTGCATGTTGGTTATTTTCCTTTGTTAGAAAAATATGCCAAGATTGTTTGTATAAGAGTCCTGCAATTTTGAGAGATTATGAAATGTTGAGTTCATGAAAGAAAACATAATTATACACAAGCATAAAGAATTAACTCTAAAAAGTAGATACCATAAGAGCTTTAACTTGATTTTTATTTCACCATTGTGGCTTGTGTTGTGAAACTAAGTTTCTCTTGGAAGATTGTCTATGATTTGTTGTCCTAAAACATAACCTTGTTTCTCATGGTGTTTCTCTTGAAGTTATTACCCAAATTCAATACTTATTACTAATGAATTGCCATCTCAATGCTTAGCTTTATTATTCATGGGAAATTCCCAAGTAGCTTAACGTTACCTATTATAACTACTCAAATAAACTATTAATATGTATAATTTTTTTTTTTACCGAGATAAATTTTTAATAACACACAAACTTGCACATATTAAATGCTGATTTTAGTACCCAAGCGCCCCACATAAAATGTCTAGCGGGTGATTGTAAAATCTATCTAAGGGATTTTTTTTAGTATTACAGGAATATCAAACTTAATACCCTTTTTTCTAAATAATTTTTTTTTTATTCCATTTACATCCACACTTTTATTTTTATTTCCCTTTAAATCCCAAATTTTTAAAAGGGGTGTAGATACTCCTAGAATACTAAAAGAGATGTCCCATCTAAGAACGAGTCCAAGGTTGTTAGGAAATGAACATTATTTTACACTTGCACAACATAACGAGTATGAAAAATAAAAATAAAAATAGTTCACACCGTTTTTTCTTTTCCACCTACCAGGAATTCAGAAAGAACTGCTGTTATGTTTAATTAAATAAAATATCAAGCAATTTTTTTCTCATTTTGACTATTGAGAAAATACATAAGTAAATATAACAAATACTAATGAGAAAAGCCACTGAATTAAAAAAAAAAAAAAACATATGAAAACACATTTAAGATTGTTTTAAATCTTTGCTCAATCTGCTGTTAGAATAATATAACACGTGACAACAATTACAAGAGTTGATAATAAGGCTGCAATAAATGTAACTCCGGAAACAATTTCAGCATGTACCTTTCTTCCAGAAGGTATACTCCAAACAATACCAGCATCGTATAGATTAGCATCATCAATTTTCAATTTGAAGAAGCAATTGCGATTTTCCACGTTTTCCTTTGTGCTGCAGCGCACTAACATATCCGGTGCACCAAATTCAACTGTGGAGTAGCCGCTTTCATTCAGAGGCTGCAAAAAGAAGTGGTAAAGATAGGAATTGATGAAATCATGTAGAGTACTTGCTAAGGACAAACTATAGTTATACTAATGTAGTATATTGTTCAAGCCACACCTATTTTGTTCTTGCAAATTGACAAACCTATAGAAATACTAATACTAGTATAGTACTACAACGTATAGCACTAATGGATAATAAAAGTAATTAGGTACGGTGTATTGTTACATACTCGCATATCTTGATCTCAGGTTGAAGAAATCATCATATGATGATAATGCCTTCAAAAGATACATACCCTACTTCCTTTGCGTAACATTAGACTCAAATAAATATAAAGGGCAAGCTTAGCTGAAAATGGCATTAAGAATTTATGATATAAACTGAAACATAATAACCTTACTTGATATCTGGCATGCAATGGAAGCTCTATTTTGATATCACTTGGCTCTAGCAATATATTTGGGTCAACATCTAAGTGGATTTCAACAGCAGAACGATTGGACAAGAATGAAGGCAGCTCCAGATTTGTATCACCAAAAACAGCTATATCATTGAACACTGCAATAAACAGTGTTATTAACTTGAAGAAACATGGAAATATTCCTGGAAATTAAAAACATGGACTTTTGTCCCATATTTTCTTTAAATCTGAAAATCAGTTGGAAGAGTATTTACCACCACGCTGAACAAGACGTTGTAATTCAAATGGATCAGCAAAAACACCAGAAGACAGTCTTTCTATAATTATGAATTCGCATGAGTAGCTTAAAAGTTCAGACAAAGACTTCGACTGTTGGGTTTGAAATTTGATTAATGTCGACACAGATCGATGAGAACCTTCACCAATAAGATTGCGCTTTAGAACTGACGGTCTCAACAAGAAATTATGGTTATTTGGAAGCGCATCACACAAACCAAAAGGGACTTCTTGAGACATGAAATTTTCAAAATCTGAATCATGTAAGTTCGTATGTCTGTCATAATAAGACTGCATCAGAAATTTCTTGATGGGAGAAAAAGCTTTAGCATTTCTGCTATTGGAGTTATAATTTGGAGATTCCACCACCTGAAAATGAAGACGTTAGACAAAATTAAAAGAAAAAAAGGGCACATGATATGGATGTACAGTGCAGGAGCAAGGTCAAACTAAGCATGATATTGTTTAGGCCACAATTAGACAAGATTAATGCTTACTATTGTGATAATGAATTACTGATAAGTATCAAAAAGCATCTGCATGCAAATGTTCATCAAGAGAAAATAAAATAATGGATCAGCTTATATGGATTTATGTAAAACTAGGATCTATATAGGTAAGGTTAAAAAATATAAATTGCAATTAATAAGCATTTTTTTTTTCCCATTTTGAGATAGGAAAATGTTGAAGTTATAGGGACTTAGAGAGGGAGGACTGACTGATTGAGGGAAAAATAGAGATGGAATATTATGTATTATGTTGTCATATGGAATGATTGATGTGATTACAAAAGACAAAGAATTAATCCTTCAATAGGATGGCAAAGAAATTTGGGATTATAATAACCCGAGTAATTAAGCGGCATTAATTGAGCATTAATGTGTAACTAAAGGGCTAATTAATTGAAAAGTAAAATTTTGAGTTAAGTCACTTTTGGGTTAGAAGTGCAAATATTAAAAGTATAGGAGCAAAAGTGCAATTATGTAAAGTGGGTGAAACCCTAAAATATCTAAGTACTTAGTTAATACACCGATGTACACGGGATGTTACAAGGATAGTGGCAAAAACCTTCCCGCTCTACGTCACAAAAGGGATTAGTCTCATCCAAATAGTGGCGAAAACCTTCCTTAGTTTAGATAGGATATTTCTAAACTAAGGAAACAAATCATAACCAACAAAAGCCCAATACAGTTGGTAGATAGCTGGGTTCCTTAAGCATGTTGACAGGGGTTCGATCTCTGGCCGTGTGTATGGAAAATGCTTTGTTGGGAGAGGTTTACCCACTTAATGTGATCTCCCGCCTCGAAAGGATTAGTCTTTGGCTGCCGGCTGGAGGATACCTTGGGAAACAAAAAAAAAAGGAAACAAATCATAAAATATATATGTAAAGAACCAATTCAACCCAAAAGCTTAAGCTGGTGGGTGTGGGGTTTTTAATGGTTTATATTATTTTCTAACACGCCCCGTCACACGAGATCCCATTGGGCTTGAAGCGTGGACAATGCACAGGCCCACCTACCTGTGCTAAGAAAATTCCATAAGAGAAAATGGGAGGCGATGAGAATTGAACCCGCGACATGAAACTCTGATACCATGTAAAGAACTAATTCAACCCAAAACTTTAAGGTGTTGGGTGATGACCTTTTTAATGGATTATATTATTCTCTAACACACCCCTTCACGTAAGGGCCCTTTGGGCTTGAATTCCATAGATTATTGCATAAGCTCATTTTTGATTTACCTTGTGCTTATTTAATTCCACAAGTGGGGGGCGGTGAGGATTGAAGCTCTAATACCATGTAAAGAACCAATTCAACCCAAAAGCTTAAGTTGGTGGGTGAGGGCAGCAACTTCTATCCCAAGAAAATATATCAGATTTCCAAGATCTTTAACTTCAAATTTAGCAGTCAGTCTTTTTCTCAAAGCACATTTCTCATCTATATCGTCTCCGGTTATAATCATATCGTCAACATAAACTAGGAGGATAGTGGTTTTACCTTCCTAAGAATGTTTAAAGAAAAGGGTATAATCTCCTTGACTTTGCTTGTATCCCACTGAAAGCATAACTTTGATAAATCTTCCAAACCAAGCACGCGGGGATCTTTTCAAGCCATACAACGCCTTCTTCAATCTGCAAACTTTATTATCTCTATTTGTAGAGTTAAATCCTGGTGGTATCTCCATGTAAATTTCTTCTTCTAATTCGCCATTGAGGAAGGCATTTTTCACATCAAATTGTTTCAAATCCCAATTAAAATGAGCAGCAAGAGATAATAAAATTCTTACAGTATTCATTTTGGCCACTGGATCAAATGTTTCTTCGTAGTCAATATCATAGGTCTGTGTGAACCTCTTGGCTACCAGTCGAGCTTTATATCTCTCAAGAGTCCCATCAGAATTATACTTTGGAGTATACACCCATCTGCACCCTACTGCCCTTTTTCCATTTGGACTATCAACAACTTCCCATGTATTATTCTTCTCCAACGCATTCATCTCATCATGCATGGTTTGAACCCAATTATCATCCTTTAATGCTTCATGTACTGATTTCGGAATTGAAATGCAGTCAAGTGCTGTAATAAAACTTCTATGCTCATAGAGAGCAGCAATGGGCAATGGGCAAGTCATCAGAATTAATATCAGGCTCAAGAATAAAAGTAGTGTATTAAGTACTTACCAGCGGTTCAGGCGATTGCAGTTGCTGATGGAGCAGTGTGGGTTGTTTCTTCCTTTGATACACTAGTTCAGGTGTCCCAGTTTTGCGTACTCTTTGTCGATCAATAGGAGGCATGTCACATGAGGATTTAGATCCATTTTCAGTCTTAGCAACTAAGTCTTCCTTCTCAACTTGGGTAATAAGTGTAGGCAACAGAAAGGGAGACTCAGACTCAGAGAAAATGGATTAAGCTTCTATACTGTTCTCCCCTTGAAGCTGAGGGTGTTGAAAGTAGGACTCAGATTCATGAAAACTAACATCCATAGAGACAAAGAATTTATGACTTGGAGGGTGGTAACATTTGTATCCTTTCTTGTTGGGAGCATAGCCAAGGAAGACACACTTAAGGGCTCTAGGTTCTAATTTACTCCGATGCTGTTTATGGACATGGACAAAGGCAACACATCCAAAGATACGAGACTAGAGACTCTGCATAATAGGAACAAAAGGAAATACAGAAGTCATGAGATCAACATGACTTACATGGCTAAGGATTCGGAAGGGTAAACGGTTGATCAAATAAGCTACAGTTAATACAGCTTCTCCCCAATAAGAGTTGGGTACAGATGTCTGAAACAACAATGCTCTGGTGACTTCAAGCAAATGTCGATTTTTCCTTTCAGCAACCCGATTCTGTTGAGGCGTATCCACACATGTCAGCTCATGAGTCATTCCTTTGTCTTTAATAAACTGGGAAAGATGTTGATTAACATATTCTTTACCATTATCTGATCTCAAGCGTTTGATACTTTTACCAAATTGAGTTTCAATCATATAATAAAACTGAATAAACAACTGTGTCACTTCTGCCTTATCTTTCATAAAAAATATCCATGTTATCCGAGTATAATCATCAATAAAAGAGACAAACCATTTAGCACTAGAAACATTAGGGACTTTGGAAGGTCCCCAAACATCAGAATGAATAATAGTAAAAGGTTCAATACTTTTTATTTCACTAGAAGGAAAGGATACACGATGATGTTTTGCAAACTGACAGACATCACAATTAAAAGACTCAACAGACTGAGACACAAACAAAGACGGAAACATAGACTTAAGTAAACTAAAAGGAGGATGACCCAAGCGCTTGTGATGAAGCCAAATAAGAGAATCTGAAGTAGACTAACGAGTCATCAAAGTCTGATCCCTGGTACCTTCTCAGCAAAGTCTGGAACCAGATAATACAACCCACCCTGCTCCTTAGCAACTCCAATCGTCTTCCCCGTGGTGAGATCCTGAAAAAGACAATGAGCAGGGAAAAAGGTTACAGTGCAATTCAAATTTGTAGTAAGCTTATGAGTAGAAAGGAGATTGGTAGAAAGTTGGGGAACATGGAGAGCATTCTTGAGACACAAGGAGGATTGGATTTTAATGTTACCAGAACCTGCAACTGATATGTGTGATCCATCAGCTACGGCTATAGTACAGATACCAACAGTAGGATTATAAGAAAGAAAAAGGTCAGTGCATCAAGTCATATGATCAGTAGCACCAGAATCCACAATCCATGAAGTTTTGAAATCAGTACAAGAAGCAACAAAAGAATGAGTGCATGAGTTCTTACCAATCATAGCCAAAGTACCAGTACCAAAAGGCTTATTGAGAGATTCAAATATGGACCTAAGTCGTTTCAATTCCTCATGACGAATAGTAGTAAACTTACCAGGCATCTGTGAGGTCTCATTCACAGGAGAAATGTCTGAGGGGGCAAAGAAGGACTAACCACGTGAGGTTGACTTACCAAGCTTCTCCTGAACCTGTTGTTTTCCATGAAGACGGTAACAAGTCTCTTTTGTGTGACCTGGTCTTTTACAATAGTTACACCAACGCCCCTCTTTACTAGGCTTAGGAGGAAAAGACCTTGCAGGTGGCTTAGCTGAGACCAAAGCAGACTCGTCAGTGGGCTCAGAATCAGAAGCAGTTGGAGTAGTAACTTTAGATGAGAGGATAATAGATCCTTCAGACACTTTGGTATCCATCATGACAGCCCTGCGACTTTCTTCACCCCTGACAGTGTGAAAAACTTCAGAAAGAGAAGGTAATTTTTCCTTACCAAGAATTTGAACTCGAATAGGGTCATATTCTGAGTTGAGACCACAAAGAAAATCAAGGATCCTATTGCGTTCAATGGAGGTGGTCAGAGTGGCTGCATCCTTGCTGGTGCTGATCAAGCTCAGGCCATAACCCATTCATTATAACATAATACTCTATTATAGAGAGCCTTGCTTGGTAGAAAAAATCCTATTCCTCAGATCATAGCAGGTGGCAGCATCTTGCTTCATTGAGTAAGTCTATCTAAGAACATCCCAGATCTCAAGAGCGATACGTAAGAACATGCAATGTTGACTAACCTCAGGAGTCATAGAGTTCCATAGCCACGTCATAATAAGAGAATCTTCATCATCCCAGTCAGCAAATTTTGGATCTGTTTTGGTAGGAACAGTTCCTTCAAGATGAGTAATTTTACGACGCCCTTTATGGATGGTACGAACAAGTTGGGACCATTGTAAATAATTCTTCCCATTAAGATGGTAATTCTGATGAACAGGAGAGAGGTCATTTGGAGAAAGAATAGCCATCGAGCGTGTACCAAATGATTGACTGGTTGGAGTATCTTCAACGTCCGACATGATAAGGGCTGGAAAAAATTTCCTGTGGCTGGTGCCGATGAACTGTAAAATAAAATAAATTTCTCTTATGCTTTTTTTTATGAACAGTACACTTGAACAGTGCGCGCGAACAGTGTCGAGTAACAGTGTGCGTGAACAATACCAGTGAACAATACGTTATTTTTTTTATTTTTTTGAGTTGTTCCGATCATCTAATGAAAAAGAAACCTCCGTAGAATGATAGATCTGAGAAAACAGAGTGAAACAGCGATCCTCTCAGGCCAAAAGGTCCCCGGAAATTTTTTTCCGACGACGGCCTTGTGGCGACGAGAGGCAAATAGGTTTTGGTTTTTAAAGGCTGTGATTTGCGAAAGCAAAGCCTTCAAAATCAAGAGCTCTGATACCAACTAGAAAAGAAGATTTGTATATTATTGAATCGTATAATATCTGTACAAGAGCTCTCTATTTAAGAGTATTGAAAGGTCTAATGGACTAAGCCCAAAATACACTTCTAGAGTATTCTAGCTAATATAAATAAATAGATAAAATTCTAATATTTACAACAATATAGAAATAGGAAAACTAATAATAAGAGATCCTCTAGAATACTCTTAACTATATTAAAATATAGGGATTAATGTTTCTCATGTTGTAAGAGATAAATTTATCTCCTATAAACATATAAAAGTTTGTGCGGCTTATATTTTCTTTTTCTCTCTCTTCTCCTCACATTGCCCCACATGGATCCCACACACTTTTATATGTGAGTACGAGATAAAATTATCTCCTACAACATGATAAACATTAATTCCTAAAATATAATCTTAATACTATACAATGTATTGAAGATATTCTAAATATTCTAACACTCCCTCTTAAGTTAAAGCTTAGTAAGCTATAAGTTTGCTATATATAAATCCTTTGAAAAAAATAAAAAATAACTGAATAATATGATTTAGGCTCCCATAAATCATCATTGTTGGAAAGGCAACTCGAGGATGCTAAAAACGACAACTCAACAAGACTGTTGCAATGACCATCAACCCAAAGATTTGTTTGAAATATTGTGACCAATGAAGAAGAACTTCGCTGAATGACCATCAGCGAAAATGTATGTCTAGAATGACCATCGACATGAAGAGCTGGTTGAAATATTGCTTAACCAAAGAAGAAGAGACTTCACTAGAATAACCATAAGCGGGAATATCCAAGTAAGCAAGTACACAACAAGAACAAAATATTCTCCTCCAAGATCATCAAGAACAACAAATGGAAGCTTCAACCACACGAAAACTTAAGAGACCCAACCAAAGAATGAATGGGACATAAGGCAATAGGGCCAGGCTACAACTGCGACAAAGACCAAATGTGCCAGGTAGATATCAAGACAAATTTCTCCCCCTCAATGCGATGCTAGCATTGAGAAAGAACCTGAAATCTCACCAGAAAATTTTTCTGGCAGCAACGCTGATGTAAGATGCCTGGTGTAAGATACGAGATAACTGACTGGAAGAAAGAACATGGTCATAAAAATATAGTTGATGTAGAGCTCAGGATTTTAGAGAACTCGACAGCAAAATAGTGGCAGGACAGGTCACCGAGGATGGTACCGCTTTGATACCATGTTGAAATTGAAGGGATTTTTAGCTATAGAGGGAGGAATGATAGAGAGAATAATAGAGATGGAATATTATTTACTATGTTAAGGAAGAAAATTATATAACTGAAAACTGGTCCAAGTAACTAGTAAAATGTGTCCCACATTCACTTCCGATATGGACTAAGATAAAGTTAGTACTAATATGGAAACAATTTGAGGAATTTCAAAGAAAGTATGTACAAGAAGCAAATCAAAGGATCAAACCCTGAGCAGGAGCAGGCTTGGAAGAGTGCAGTTCACTTACTGCGGCTTTTGGGGACTTAGAAAGGACCTGCGCATACTGGTGGTCTTCTACTTTTCGCTTCTGTTCCTCTTCTGTGTTTTCCACTCTCTCTTTTGTCTTCTGTCCCACATCCCCGGCTGCCTTAGCAACCCTATTAAAAGCACCTGTTACCCAAGAAGTCCCAGTGAGCACATAGCGATTCTTCATTATAGCAGACCCAGCGGTACTGACTTTCTGTTCTGCAACTGCAAATGCTGATTTGGTTTTCTCTGAAACCTGAAACTTTTGATCCACTTCTCTAACTCTATCACTCACAACCGAAGCACCAGCACTTATTTTCTCACTAAGTCCAAGTTTTTGGTCAAAAGATGTAAGTTTTGCTGAGGCTGTTGAAGTTATTTGGAGCTTCTCATCAAAAGTCTTTGCTTTGTTTACAGCATCTTTAACCAAGATAAAGCCCTTGGCCAGCATGCTGGTGACCACATCCTTTGCCTTCCGTAAAGCAGATTCAGCACCACCAGGAGTTTTACCCACTGTTGTCTGAAAAATATCACAGTTGTTAAGCAAAAACAGCTTAGTTAATTAAAGCAGAATAAGTAGAGGGTCTTTGCAAAGCTTACAGATGATGCCAAGGCAGTAGCTGGAATCCGGTAATCTGGATCCAGAGTTATATTAACTGACAAATCAACTATTGTTGCTCCCTGATATATTCAAACTCCGTTAAATTTGATGTGGTTACAGGTTATATAAATATCTACAATATAGAAACGAGGAAACACCCATTTTAGTCCACCAATTATATACATGACATTACAGTGCTTCTCCATTTATCAATGACATCACATTCAATGATATTTAATGCCACCAGTTTCAACCCAAAGCTTAACCTCTTGGATAAGGACATTTTTCATGGTTTATATTATTCTCTAACACATTTTCGTACGCAAGAGCCCTTTGGGTTTAAAGCATGGATATTTACAGGCTCAAATTTTTGTTTACTTTTGTTTTACTTAATTCCACTAGAAAGTGGGGGACAGTGAAAATCGAACTTGTGACCTTGTGGTCACTGAAGCTCTAATACCATGTAAAAAATTATTTCAACCCAAAAGTTTAAGTTGTTGAGTGAGGGTCTTTTTAATGGTTTATATTATTCTCTAACAATTTGATGTCATTTTAGGGCCAATTTTATACAAAAAAATGTGACATTAAAAGAGTAATTTGATGTCGCACATATCTGTTTAGGACCAATGTGATGATCAATATATCTTTGGACCAAAATAGAATTTAACAATATAGCAGGTTGTGAACAATGTTATCAACTCATCGTATATTATTCATGAAGATTGAAGCTTAACATGTATGACCCATTACACAAGAAGCAACTTTTGACAAATGAAGGATGCATATCCTCAAAAGAACCCTGTCCATACTTAAGGAAGAGTTGCAAGGAAGAGATTCAACAAAAAGAGACTTTTGAGAGCCTCTCAATGAACACTTTCTTACCATGTGGCACTCCAAGATTCTCAAATAGAATTTGTCCATTTAGGTGATTCACTTACACTGCATTAACTAGCCAAACGCTGAATATGTCAACTAAATATATGCCTTTTGGATAATGACAAGCAATCCCATAGTTCTAAGTCTCAAACTCTCAATAATGAATATATGGTGTTTTGGTTGTCAATCCAGGAAAAAAAGATAGGTGTATGAGATACTTAGCTATTTTATAAAGAACCATGTTTGGTACAAATATATATTAACTGATGATAAATGACGGGAAGATTACCGATAGTAGTACTGCAGTCTCAGCTCCTTGTGAATCCTTGAAGGTAACATAGGCAATTTGAGACTGTTCATCATGACTGCATTAATATATAAACTTATGATTTGTATAATAAACTCTAAAATTGTAGTTGAACACCAAGCACAGTAACTTACTGACCTCTGCAGTTCAACATATTCAATATCACCCGAAAAGGAAAAGAACTCCATAATGTCTCTCTCAGATGCTCCCACGGAAACATTACTGACTTTTATACTTTTGATCTGGAAAGAAAATATCATGTAAACACTAAAAGTTTAAATCTTGCAGAGAATCCACCTCTGCTAATGTACATATGTTCTGAAATCTCGCACTTAAGGACAAAATCAAAGCATGTTGTTACTCATCCATCTAACTAAAAATGGGAACTCCCCCTATTGTGTCTCCTGAGACTATCAGCAATGATAAAAAAAGAAATATACATATAAATTTATTATAACTGTGTCAACCTGTCAATCCACTCATTCAGTTTCCTTGAATGTTTATAATTGCTTCTTATAACTAATACTGACTACCATTCTTATTAAATCCAGTCTTGACTCTTGCGTAAGAAGTCTGAATGAAAAGAGGGGATCAGAGAGAATTAAAAATTTTAAAAAATTATTTTGAGAAATGGAGAAATCTAGTTTAATAAAGGCAATAAATGACAAAGGAGGCAGAAACCTTAACCCAAAAGCTTAAAGAACAACAAATGCAAGCTTCAACCACACGAAAACTTAGGAGACCTGTTGAGATATATAGTCTCACATTGGTTGTATGTGCAACTAATGTGAAGTTTATAAGGCCTTGGGCACTCCCACCCTTTGAGCTAGCTTTTGGGGTGGTGTATTCCAAGGTTCTTTACAAGACCCAACCAATGGGGCCAGGCTACAACCGCAAGAAAGGCCAAATGGGCCAGGCAGCAATTCAGACAAAGTTATCCCCCTCAATGCGATGCTAGCATTAAGAAAGAACCTGAAATCTCACTAGAAAATTTTTCTGGCAGCAATGCTGATGGAAGATGGCCGGCGACCGGCGTAAGATGCTAGATAGCTGACTGGAAGGAAGAACATGATCATAAAAATATAGTCGATGTATGTTAGAATAGGAAATATTATATTTCCTATTCTAACAATGTAGAGCTCTGGATTTTAGAGAACTCTGCAGCAAAATAGTGGCAGGACAGGTCACAGAGGATGGTACCGCATTGATACCACGTCGAAATTGAAGGGATTTTAGCTATAACGGGAGGAATGATAGATAGAATAATAGAGATGGAATATTATGTACTATGTTATGAAAGAAAATTATATAAGAAAACTGGTCCAAGTAACTAGTAAAACCTGTCCTACATTCACTTCCGATATGGACTGAGACCAAGTTGTACTAATATGGAAACAATTTGAAGCAATTTCAAAGAAAGTATGTACAAGAAACAAATCAAAGGATCAAACCCTGAACAGGAGCAGTCTTAAAAGAGTGCAGTTCACTTACTGCGGCTTTTGGGGACTCAGAAAGGACCTGTGCAAACTGGTCTTCTACTTTTCGCTTATGTTCCTCTTCTGCGTTTTCCACTTTCTCTTTTGTCTTCTGTCCCACATCCCCGGCTGCCTTAGCAACCCTATTAAAAGCACCTGTTACCCAAGAAGTCCCAGTGAGCACATAGCGATTCTTCATTATAGCAGACCCAGCGGTACTGACTTTCTGTTCTGCAACTGCAAATGCTGATTTGGTTTTCTCTGAAACCTGAAACTTTTGATCCACTTCTCTAACTCTATCACTCACAACCGAAGCACCAGCACTTATTTTCTCACTAAGTCCAAGTTTTTGGTCAAAAGATGTAAGTTTTGCTGAGGCTGTTGAAGTTATTTGGAGCTTCTCATCAAAAGTCTTTGCTTTGTTTACAGCATCTTTACCTAAGATAAAGCCCTTGGCCAGCATGTTGGTGACCACATCCTTTGCCTTCCATAAAGCAGATTCAGCACCACCAGGAGTTTTACCCACTGTTGTCTGAAAAATATCACACAGTTGTTAAGCAAAAACAGTTTAGTTACTTAAAGCAGAATAAGTAGAGGGTCTTTGCAAAGCTTACAGATGACGCCAAGGCAGTAGCTGGAATACGGTAATCTGGATCCGGAGTTATATTAACTGACAAATCAACTATTGTTGCCCCCTGATATATTCAAACTTCGTTAAATTTGATGTGGTTACAGGTTATATAAATGTCTACAATATAGGAACGATGGAACACCCATTTTAGTCCACCAAATATATACATGACAGTACACTGCTTCTCCATTTATCAATGACATCAAATTGCTCCTTCAATGATATTCAAAGCAACTAGTTTCGCCCATCTAGGATCAATTCGTGTAAAGAACTATTTCAATTCAAAAGGTTAAGCTGTTGGGTTAGGGTTTTTCTAATGGTTTATATTATTCTCGAACACATTTTCTCACGCAAGAGTCCTTTGGGCTTGAAGTGAAGATATTGCAGAGACCCAATTTTTTGTTTACCTTGTGTTTTACTTAATTCTACTAGAAAGTGGGCGGCGGTGAGAATCAGACCCGTGACTTTGTGGTCACTGAAACTCTAATACCATGTAAAGAACCATTTCAACCCAAAAACTTAAGTTGTTGGGTGAGGGCCTTTTCTAATGGTTTATATTATTCTCTAACAATTCGATGTCATTTTAGGGCCAATTTTATACAAAAAATGTGACATTAAAAGAGTAATTTGATGTAGCACATATATGTTTAGGACCAATGTGATGATCAATATATCTTTGACCAAAATAGAATTTAACAATATAGCAGGTTGTGAACAATGTTGAAACATAGGTCATGAAGACTATGGTTAATGAAGTATTGATGATAATAAAGCACCAACATAGCACAACAAGGATGCTCTCAATATAAGGCATGACAACAAGTCCTAAAAGGCACAACAAGTCTATAACAATGTGCAAAGTTGAAGAGAAGACTCAAATTGGCAAAGTCAAAGTTCAAGTCAAAGTTTTCAAAACAAATCAAGTACTAGAAGACTCAAACTACGAAGACAAAGTGAAAGACAATGAAGACTCATGTACTTACTGATTATACAGTTCGTTTAGAGTCATAGAACTTATAGGATTGATTTTATTGAGCTTTAACTTGAGATTTACATAAATAGACAAAAAACTCATATAGAAGACACATTCATTTGATCATGAATACAAGGTCACATACAACTCAAGAGTTGTTATATAAGTGTGAGACATGATCATACATATGTTAGAAGTCACTTAGAATCATTTAGAAGTCACTGGAAATCATTTAGATGCATTGGATTTCAAAAACCAGCATGAAAACTGATTTCGGCATAAAAGTAATCGAATACTTTATGGGTTGAAGAAGTATTCGAATACCTGATGAATAGTAATCAAATACTTTATGGGTTTGTAAAATTATTTGAATACTCCCCGAAAAGTAATCAAATACTTGCCGTCAGAAGTGACTTATAACTTAAGTAATTCAAAATTTTAGATGTCCAACGGCTATTAACTCTATTGGGCACATATAAATACATATTATTAGAGTTCTGAACATAAGAATTAACATTGAAATCGCAAGAACACATATAGGGTCATATTCTGAATTGAGGCCACAAAGAAAGCCAAAGATCCGATTTCGTTCAAACAGAGGAAGCCAGAGTGGTTGCATCCTTGCTGCACTCCATTTTCAAACTCTCATACTGATCTAGCTCAGTCCATAATCCATTCAGATTTCCATAATACTCTGTCACAGATAAAGAGCCCTACTTGGTAGAAAAAATCTTGTTCCTTAGATCATAGTAAGTGGCAGCATCTTGTTTTATTGAATAGGTCTGATGAAGAATATTCCAGATCTCAAGAGCAGTAGGTAAGAACATGCAATGTTGACTAACCTCAGGAGTCATAGAATTCCATAGCCATGTCATAATAAGAGAGTCTTCATCATCCTAATCAGCAAATTTTGGATCTGTTTTGGCAATAACAGGTCCTTCAAGATGAGCAATCTTACGACGCCCTTTGAGAATTGTACGAACCAGCTGAGACCACTGCAAATGATTTTTTCCATTGAGACGATAATTTTGATGGAGAGTAGGCAGATCGTTTGGACTAAGAGAAGCCATAGAAGATGTAACAGGTGACTGATTTGTCGGATTATCTTCAACGCCAGACATAAAATTTGCTAAAAAACTGACTGGTCATAACGATAAAGGTCCAATGTCACTGGAACAGTAACCAGGAGGCCGGAACAGTAACAAATATGGCCGGAACAGTAAAAAGGTGGCCGGAACAGTAACAAAGAGAAGAAGAATCACCGTGGGAAGGCTGCAACAGAATCAAAAACCCAAGATAATCACAGATCCACACTCAGAAGGAGGATGCGAGCTGGTCTGTACTGGCCGGCGTGAAGAGGGTGCTCCACGCTATAATGACCCTTACATTTATTATAGATTTAATATTGAAGGATAATTATAAAGAAAAAAAATAAAGTCACCTTTGGTGAAAGAGGAATTAAAATGACAGTTAAGTGGTAAAAATGCGGGTAAATAAAGTTATCCAAAAAGTGAAAGTAAATATAGAAAAGTAACTAGAAAAATATTCTAGTCTATTGGGTGAAGTTTGGTAATAAATGGAGGTGCATAGATAGATAAGCTTATACCCACTAGAAAAATAAACTCACTTAAGTGAGTAGGAGTCATTGTTTCCCATTCTTCTTCGTCGTCATACAGAGAGCAAAATGAGAGAAATGGAGGTTTTGAATAAAAACCTTCCAAAATTCGTAGAGAAAGCTAGAGACCTCCAAATCACTCCGTTCCAAAGCCAAACTTGTGAGAAATTTCGAGAGGAATCCATTGGTACCAGTATTTCTGGGTGAGTTTCACTGTAGAGAGAGATCTTCCTCATCTAAGATTTTGAATTTCATGGATAATGGGGATTTTGATGGAGCTTGAAGCCATGGGAGCTTGAAGTAAGCCTTCCCCTTCGTTCTAGGTGCGCCTAAGAGTCTTGTTGAGGATCCTACATTAGAGGAGGCTTGGTAACTTGGTTGTTGGATAGGCCATCTATACAGCTTTGAGAGGTAAGCTCTATGTTTATGGGGTTCGCTCCTACTTTGTGTTCCGCCATAGTGTACGGACTGTGGTCAGGTTGTATGATATGTATGAGATATATGATATAGATGCATTCATATAGAGCTATATGATAATATGATATGTTTTGTTCTGATGTGTTTACTTTGATATGTGTTAATATGATATGTTTTGTTGAGTTCCGCTTGGGGTCCACCCTTGGGAACATGTACACTGATTCCCACTTGGGGTCCTCCCCTGGGATTGACTGTGAACACATTTGTTATATGAATTGTTCTGATATGATTTCTGTATTGATCTTTGGCCATGGATTTTATGAGGATGTGGAGTTCTGGGTGGCCGGAGGCGACTATTTGTTTTAGACGTATTTTTAGAAAAGATGTATTGTTGCATAGTGTTCATATTCGATACATGTACATTTATGTATTCAGGCATGATGACATGACTGTGTAGTATTCAGTTATGTTATGTATTGGATTGCATGCTATTAGATTAGTGGCACGGAGCCAGGTTCTGCATGCGCCCATAGTTGGGTATCTGAGTATAATTGCATGACTGGTACTTCTAGAGATATATATTGTTTAAACTGTCTATCAGGAACTCTTGGGAGTGGGATTGGAAAATCCCCAGTTGTCCGATTTACAGAGGTTACTCTGTCCGATTTTCGTTTACGCCTAATTTGAAAAAGAAAAAGTTAACTCGTATTTTCGTAAGTTAAGTCTTCCGCTGTTTCTGTTTGTATCATATGTATGTTAATTGAACCGGCTCGAGAAGGGGATGTTACACGCGCCACTGCAGCTCCAGGAACGGCGCGTCTCTTCCACGCGCATGAGGGAGCGTCGGACAGGATCTCAAGGTGGATCCTGGACAGAGGAGGTCGCCTCGTCGTGGAGGTCACAGCCGTGGCTGGATCGGCGGAAAACTCGCCAGAGACGGTGGTCAACGACGGTCAATGACGGTCAACAGTGGAATTTCAACGATGACAGTGATTGGAACATTGAACGGTGATCCTCTCGGTCCAAAAGGTCGCCCGGAAATATTTTCCGACGGAGACTAATAGCGGCGAGAGGCAAAATATAAGGATTCTTTTTTTAAAAAATCGGTAGATGCGGAAGCAGAGCCCTCAGGATCGAGAGCTCTGATACCAAATTGAAGGAAATATTTTTTGTATTTGTAAAGAACCTTGGGATACACCACCCCAAAAGCTAGCTCAAAGGGTAGGAGTGCCCAAGGTCTTATAAACTCCACATTAGTTGCACATACAACCAATGTGGGACTATATATCTCAACACGCCCCCTCACACAAGAGCCCATTGGGCTTGAAGAGTGGACAATGCAATAGGCCCAGCCTACCTGTGCTAAGAAACGCCACAAGAGAAAGTAGGGGGCGGCGAGACTCTGATACCATGTTAAGAACATTGAGGTCACCACCCCAAAAGCTAGCTCGAAGGGTGGGAGTGCCCAAGGTCTTATAAACTCCACATTAGTTGCCCATACAACCAATGTGGGACTATATTTCTCAACACGCCCCCTCACACGAGAGCCCACTGGGCTTGAAGGGTGGACAACATACAAGCCCACCTACATGTGAAAATTCCACTACAAAGAAAGTGGGAGGCGGTGAGATTTCGAACGCTCTGATACCAACTTGAATATAAAATAATATGTTGTGTATTGATCTAATTCAGAGAGTTACAATATATAGAGACTCTAATGGGCTTATAGGAAAGGCCCAGACCTAATACAATCAGGATAATTACAGACTAATCATATATACTCAGACTAATCATATCTAACAGTATTATAAAACTGTACGTTATCTGTACAAGAGTTCTCTATTTAAAGAGAATAAAGAAACCTAATGGGCTAAGCCCAAATACTGACTATTACAAAATTACAAAATAATAAAATAATTCTAGTATTTACAATAAAAATTGAGATTTTTCTTGGGATTGAAGTTGCTCATTCAAAGCAAGGGATATTTATTTGTCAAAGGAAGTATGTTCTTGGCCTCCTTAAAGAAGCATGAAAACTTGGATGTAAACCTTCCAGTACTCTGATTGAGCAGAATCACAGACTAGGAAGTGAAAATGAGAGCTCTCCAGTTGACAAAGGACAATATCAACGAATAGTGGGCAGATTGATATATCTAGCTCATACTAGACCTGATCTAGCTTATGCAGTTAGTGTTGTTAGTCAATTTATGCATGATCCGAGGGAGAAACACTTGGGAGCTGTGGACAGGATTCTCCAATATCTGAAAGGCATACCAGGTAGAGGACTATTGTTCCAAAGAGGAGGAAACTTATCCTTAGAAGTTTATACAGACGCCGATTATGCTAGATCCGTGACTGACCGACGGTCTACTTCGGGCTATTGTATGTTTCTCTGTGGAAATCTTATAACATGGAGAAGTAAAAAGCAAAATGTGGTTGCTAGATCAAGTGCAGAAACAGAATTTCGAGCTATGGCTCAAGGTATCTGTGAGTTATTATGGCTGAAAATCATTCTAGATGATCTCAAGGTGAGATATGAAGGATCGATGAAGTTACTTTGTGATAACAAGTCAACTATTTGTATAGTCCACAATCCAGTTCAACACGATCGAACCAAACATATTGAGATTGATCGCCACTTCATTAAAGAGAAATTAGACAGTGGACTGATCACTACTCCATATATTCCTTCTGGTCGTCAATTGGCTGATGTCTTAACCAAGGGTCTTCCTAATGATAGATTTCAAGAACTTACTACCAAGCTGGGAATGATAAATATCCATTCCTCAACTTGAGGGGAAGTATTGCAAATAATAGAATTATTTTATTATTATTTTGTAATAGTTAGAATACTCTATAAGTGTATTTTGGCTTAGCTCATTAAGTTTTTTAGTCTCTTTAAATAGAGAACTATTGTACAAATATTATACAATTAAATAATATACAAATCTTCTTTTCTAGTGGTTGCAAGGAAGAGATTCAACAAAAAGAGACTTTTGAGAGCCTCTCGATTAACATTTTCTGACCATGTGGCACTCCAAGATTCTCAAATAGAAATTGTCCATATAGGTGATTCACTGACAGTGCATTAACTTGCCAAAATGCTGAATATGTCTACTAAATGTAATGCCTTCTGGATGATGACAAGCAATCCCATAGTTCTAAGTCTCAAACTCTCAATAATGAATATATGATGTTTTGGTTGTCAATCCAAGAAAAATAGATTAGGTGTATGAGATACTTAACTATTTTATAAAGAACCATGTTTGATACAAATATATATTAACTGATGATAAATGACAGGAAGATTACCGATAGTAGTACTGCAGTCTCAGCTCCTTGTGAATCCTTGAAGGTAACATAGGCAATTTGAGACCGTTCATCATGACTGCATTAATATATAAACTTATGATTTGTATAATAAACTCTAAAAAGGTAGTTAAAACCAAGCACAGTAACTTACTGACCTCTGCAGTTCAACATATTCAATATCACCCGAAAAAGAAAAGAACTCCATAATGTCTCTCTCAGTTGCTCCCAAGGAAACATTACTGACTTTTATACTTTTGATCTGGAAAGAAAATATCATGTAAACACTATAAGTTTAAATCTTGTAGAGGATCTACCTCTGCTTATGTACTTACTTATGTTCTGAAATCCCACACTTAAGGACAAAATCAAAGCATGTTATTACTCATCCATATAACTAAAAATGGGAACTCCCTCCCCCCAAATTGTGTCTTCTGAGACTAGCAGCAACGATAAAAAGAAGTATACATATAAAATTATTATAACTGTGTCAACTTGTCAACCTGCTCATTGAGTTTCCTTGAATGTTTATAATTGCTTCTTATAAATAATACTGACTACTATTGTTATTAAATCCAGTCTTGACTCTTGCGTAAGAAGTCTGAAAAGGGGGGATCTGGGAGCATTAAAAATTTAATAAAATTATTTTGAGAAATGGAGAAATCTAGTTTAATAAAAGCAATAAATGACAAAGGAGGCAGAAACCTTAACCCAAAAGCTGGATGTTGAAAACAACAATTTTAGATATATTCTGATCTGAAACAATCCCTATCACCCATAACTACACACAATCCCTATCACCCATAACAACAATTTTAGATATATTCTATCCCAGATATGCTTATTGGTAAGATCATACATTTGGGTGGCCCCATTAAAAAGATGACATGTCATAAGTGTGTATGTCTTTTCCCTTCCAAACAATGTTATTTGAAAATAATTATCATCCAAGTTTGAAGGATAAGATAGGATTGTGTCTAATTCACCCGTCGTCACATTTACTTATGTTAAATATCAAGATCTGAGAGGATTGTGAGTAATCGGTGTTGTGTTTAAACTACACAACGATCGTTCTGTTATATAACTGAAAGTAAAGGAATTATAATGAGAAATACATGATCTGGGACTTCTAAACCACTATTCTAACATTATTCTAAACACCCCCCCTCGAGCTGGAGCATATAAATTATATGCAACAAGCTTGAACAAGAAAGACTAAGAAACATAACATCAAAATAAATCTCCTCCTGAATGAGGAAACAAAATCAACATGTGCTAAAACGGCGTCGGGATGGACATCGACGAAATGAAACAATGTCGGGATGGACATCGGCGAAGACAACTGTGCAGGAATGAACATCAGCAACATGGAGGGTGCCGAAATGAACATCAGCACTGTTGTTATCCCAAGAAGATTGCAATTTGAACAGAATATTTCTGTTCATATCTATTTGTTACATTTGAATTTGAATAATTAGGATTAGTATCCTATCGTTAAGTGCGTTCATGTTTTAGGAGATTCAGCAAAATTAGGATTAGTTATTTTGTTTCCTATTTTTCAGGGATTCAAATAAATCTAGGATTTCTCAGAACTTCTATATATTGTAATTGTTTCCCTTCAAGTAATACAAGGAGAATTATTTATTCCTCTTCCTATTTTTTCTATATGGTATCAGAGCTCTCGTTCAAGGGCCTGATCCTACCATGTCTCACAATCCGCTGCTCTTTGGCTCCATGAAAGCCTATCAAACCGTGACCAATGATAATGTTGAGATATATAGTCCCACATTAGTTGTATGTGCAACTAATGTGGAGTTTATAAGGCATTGGGCACTCCCACCCTTTGTGAGCTAGCTTTTGGGGTGGTGTATCCCAAGGTTCTTTAGATGGTAACAGAGCCTCGCCGCCCCCCACTTTCTCTTGTGGACTTTCTTAGCACAGGTAGGCTGGGCCTGTTGCACCTTCCACTCTTCAAGCCCAATGGGCTCTCGTGTGAGGGGGCGTGTTGAGATATATAGTCCCACATTGGTTGTATGTGCAACTAATGTGGAGTTTATAAGGCCTTGGGCACTCCCACCCTTTGAGCTAGCTTTTGAGGTGGTGTATCCCAAGGTTCTTTACATGGTATCAGAGCCTCGCCGCCCCCCACTTTCTCTTGTGGCGTTTCTTAGCACAGGTAGGCTGGGCCTGTTGCATTGTCCACTCTTCAAGCCCAATGGGCTCTTGTGTGAGGGGGCGTGTTGAGATATATAGTCCCACATTGGTTGTATGAGCAACTAATGTGGAGTTTATAAGGCCTTGAGCACTCCCACCCTTTGAGCTAGAGCTAGCTTTTGGGGTGGTGTATCCCAAGATTCTTTACATTGTATCCCAAGGTTCTTTCCATGGTATCAGAGCCTCGATGTACCGGGTTCGATCCTCACTGCCCCCCACTTGAGCTAGCTTTTGGGGTGGTGTATCCCAAAGTTCTTTACATGGTATCAGAGCCTTGCCGCCCCCCACTTTCTCTTGTGGACTTTCTTAGCACAGGTAGGCTGAGCCTGTTGCATCTTCCACTCTTCAAGCCCAATGGGCTCTCGTGTGAGGGGGCGTGTTGAGATATATAGTCCCACATTAGTTGTATGTGCAACTAATGTGGAGTTTATAAGGCCTTGGGCACTCCCACCCTTTGAGCTAGCTTTTGGGGTGATGTATCCCAAGGTTCTTTACAAGGTATCAAAGCCTCGTGTCCCGGGTTCAAACCTCGCCGCCCCCCACTTTCTCTTGTGGAATTTCTTAGCACAGGTAGGTTGGGCCTGTTGCATCATTCACTCTTAAAGCCCAATGGGCTCTCGTGTAAGGGGGCGTGTTGAGATATATAGTCCCACATTGGTTGTATAAGCAACTAATGTGACCTTTATAAGGGTCTTGGGCACTCCCACCCTTTGAGCTAGCTTTTGGGGTGGTGTATCCCAAGGTTCTTTACAGATAACACCACTAATACATCCCAACCCCTCCTGAACAGCCCCTAACCAACAACAACAACCCAGTCTCTACCCTCCCAAATGATAGTCCAGCCCTTGTTATTACTGGACATCGCTTCAATGGAGGGAATTACTTGTTGTGGTCAAGGAGTGTCAAAATGTTCATCAGTGGACGTGGCAAAGGAGATTTCCTTACTGGCATAGGTGACGTTGTACCACCAGCATCTACTCACTCTCGTTACTAACAATGGACTGTGGAAAACAACCTCGTCATGTCCTGGCTGCTCAATCCTATGACTCCAGAGATTGCTGAAACTTACATGTTGTGTTCTACAGCCCAAGAAATCTGGGATGGCGTGAAGAAATCCTTCTCAAAAAAAGATAATACAGCTGCCTTTTTCCAAATCAAAGGAAACTTGAGGGAGCTCAAACAAGAAGATAAAGATGTGACAGGTTATTACAGTTCTCTTCTTAAATATTGGCAACAATTAGATCTATATGAGCAATATGAATGGGCTAACCCAGCTGATGCAGCACTTTACAAAAAGATTATGGAGAAAGAACGTATATACAATTTTCTTTTGGGGCTTAATCCAATTGATGAAGCAGTAAGAAGCAGAATCATGGCCATACGACCCATTCCATCCATGCGTGAGGTGTTTTCCGAAGTTAAATGGGAGGAAAGCCGAAAACAACTCACCAATAGCATTCAGAAAGTTGACTCCAGCACTGACAGCAGTGCCTTTGCTGCTAACAGAACTCACTTTGATGACAGAACTCACTTTACTGACCAAAAGCCAAAGAGGAATGGTAAGCCGTGGTGTGATCATTGCAATAAAACCGGACATACAAGGGAAACCTGTTGGAAGTTGCATGGCAAGCCTGCAGATTGGAAACCAAGGCAAAGCCGAGATCAAAAGCATTTTATTGCTGCTGTTGAAGAAGTCCAGCAAAGCAAATTTGGAGATGGCATATTTACCAGAGACCAGTTGGCTGCAATTCACAAACTGATCAGTGAATCCAGCAAGGAGAAACCTAGCAATCCATCTTCCACAACTCACTCAGAGCAATCAGGTACCTACTTCACAGCTCTACATACTAGTTATGGCAACCCTGACTCTTGGCTGGTAGATTCCGGGGCCACGGATCATATAACGGGTAATTCCTCTCTTCTATCCAGTTATTCTCCTCTCCACACCGACAAGGCTGTTAAAACAGCAGATGGCAGCTTAGCAGAAGTTAAAGGTTGTGGTACTGTGCAATTATCCCCTGACCTCACTTTAAAAGAAGTGTTGTTTATTCCGAAACTTACTTGCAATTTGATTTCTGTGACCAAGTTAACCAAGGATGTGAAGTGTAATGTCCTTTTCACATCTCATGATTGTATTTTTCAGGATTTGGCATTGGGGAAGAAGATTGGCAGTGCTAGGACATATAATAACCTCTATCATCTTCACCAACCCGAGACTTCAAGGGCAAGAAGCATCACTCACATGGCAGCCACCAGCACACTGGAGAAAGCACTTTTATGACATTATAGATTAGGACATCCTAATTTTCAGTATATGAAAAAGATGTACCCTGAACTTTTGAATGGAATTTCCAATTTTCCCTTATGTGAGATTTGTCAATTGTCTAAACATGTACGCTCTTCATATCCCTCACAAGGATACCACCCTTCTAAACCTTTTGCACTTATCCATAGTGATGTTTGGGGTCCTGCAAATATTAAAAGTGTTAATGGTGCCAAATGGTTTGTAAATTTTATAGATGACCACACCAGGATGACATGGGTTTATCTCTTGCACCACAAATCTGAAGTTACTCAAACCTTCAAAAACTTTCATAAATTAATTCATAATCAATTCCAGACTCACATTCTCACCCTTAGGTCTGATAATGCCAGAGATTATTTTAACTTAGACCTCTCTCATTACCTCAAAGACCATGGTATTACCCACCAAAGCTCCTGTGTTAATACTTCTCAACAAAATGGGATAGCAGAACGGAAAAATCGTCATCTCTTAGAGGTAGCCCGATCCCTTATCCTAGCCTACATACACCTAAACACTATTGGGGGGAAGCCATTCTTACTGCTACATACCTCATAAATAGAATGCCATCTAGGATATTAAATTTTTCATCTCCCTGTCAAAAACTCCTACAAATATTCCCTACCTTAACTCCAACTCCTAACCTACCTCCAAAAGTCTTTGGCTGTACCGCCTTTGTCCATCTCAATAATGGGGGAAAATTTGATCCTAGGGGGGTGTTTGGTTGGAGGATTTTGGAGAGATAGATGGGGAAATGGAGAAGTGGGTTTGCATGATGTCCTTGTTTGGTTGAGTGGTTTGACATATTTATCTACCTAAGTGATTAAACCATCTAACCCATTTGCATGTCTTTCTCATGGAGATAGCCGGCCATTGATTCCCAAATCAGAGGTGGTATTGCAAGATATCAACTTATGTGGTTTCATTGTGCACTTACCATTTGACGAGCGTACCCCCAAGATTCAGAGCCAGAACACAATGGTTACACACATGTTGGTTCTGCTGGTGTTCATAACCAGAAGACTCATGAACCCCCCTTGGTCAACCAATCAAGAGGACAAGCTTATCAACCTTACCAATTACCCGAAAAACATGCTGCATCTACTCAAACAGTGCCTCAGGTACCATGGAAGCCTTCTGTTCCTGCCCCAAATCCAACACCTGTGGTTAAGCAAGAGATAATCCTTGGGAAGCCATTTGAGGATGTGAAATTGTTCTATACACTTGGGAAAGAGGAAACTGGGTTGCAATATGCTTGCAAGTCCATTTCAAAGAGGAAACTTGTTAGCAAATCTGATAACGAGGATATAAAATATGGTCGTTGCTAGTTCCAACTCTGTTTTACATATGGTCGTTGGGGCTGACAGGGTTATTTGAACTCTTTTTTCGTTGTTGGATTCATTTCAACTTTTAATACAGGGATATTTTTGTAATATCATATTTTTTCCCCATCTATATTTTACCTACAACCAAACATGTTTTATAAATGTTACCTGATTTCCCTGGTTAAATTTTTTACAACCAAACAATTTTTTTTTACATTTTCCTACCAAACTTACTTTCCCCCCATTTCCCTATCAATCACATTTTCCTATTATTCTAAAAATTTCTCCTCAACCAAACGCCCCCTAGAGCTCATAAATGTGTTTCTTGGCTACTCACCCACACAAAAAGGGTACAAGTGCTATGCTCCAAGCACTAACCGATTTTACCTAACTATGGATGTCACATTTTTTGAAGATCAACCCTTTTATCCCCAACCAACCATTCAGGGGGAGCATCGTCTACCATCATCCAGAACAGAATGGTTGTTTGCGGCTGCACCAAGAATGGCTGATCCAGAAACTGACTTATTCTCTATTCCAACTTCAGATTCCAACATGCCCAGCTGTCTACCAAGCCTTTCCAGCATGCCCAGCTGTCTACCAAGCCCTACAAACACTACTTCATCTACTGCCAGCCATCTGAACCAGAAAAGGGAGACCTCACAGCAGCCTGTAAGCCCTCTACACCAGAAAAAACAGGATTCACAGCAACATATTCAAGTAAATTGAATCTGAAATATATTGTATATTCAAGTGTATGTTATTTGTACAAGGAGGCTCTCTATTTATAGAGACTACAAAACCTAATGGGATGACCTAATGGGCCAAGCCCACAATCTGAAATATTCTAGACTATTCTAATAATAGTAAATTAATATTATTTCTAACACTCCCCCTCAAGCTGGTGCGTATATATCAAAAGCTCCCAGCTTGTTACAAATATGATCTATTCGGGGACCTCTAAGAGCTTTAGTGAATACATCCGCAAGTTGATCATTGGAATTGACAAATGCTGTCTCGATCTCCCTTGACTGGATCTTTTCTCTAACAAAATGACAGTCAATTTCTATATGCTTGGTCCTCTCATGAAAGACTGGGTTAGAGGATATATGCAAAGCGGCTTGGTTGTCACAAATGAGCTTCATAGGCCTTTGTTCACAGAGATGGAGTTCCTTAAGCAGTTGTCTCAGCCAGATGAGCTTCTTACTCCGCACTGGATCTGGCAACCACAGTTTGCTTCTTACTCTTCCAAGAGATCAAATTTCCTCCTAAGAGGACACAATACCCTGAGGTGGATCGTCTATCTGAAGGAGAACCTGCCCAATCAGCATCTGAATAACTAGAGATCTCTGAACTCCCTTTATTTGTATATAATAAACCTCTTCCTGGCGCCTTTTTAATATATCGGAGAATTCTAATAACTGCATCCCAATGGGAGTCACAGGGAGAATCAAGAAATTGACTTGCAACACTCACTGCGAAGGAGATATCTGGCCTTGTCACAGTAAGATAATTCAATTTTCCAACTAGTCGGCGGTAGCGACTAGGATCTGGCAGTGGCTCCCCCTGTCCTGGTAATAACTTAACATTGGGGTCCATAGGTGTATCAATGGGTTTACAGCCTAACATGCCCGTCTCATCTAGGATATCCAGTGCATACTTCCTCTGACAGATGGAAATGCCCCGCCTAGACTGTGCAACTTCGATCCCCAAGAAATATCGAAGTCTGCCAAGATCTTTGGTCTGAAATTGATTGAATAAATGCTCTTTCAACTGATCAATCCCGGTCTGATCACTGCCTGTAATGATAATGTCATCAACATAGACCAGAAGATAAACGCACTGGCCAGAAGAGCTATGCCGGTAAAAGACAGAATGATCGGCTTTGCTTCTGATTAAGCCAAAGGATTCAACAACTGAACTAAAGCGGCTAAACCAGGCCCGAGGAGATTGCTTCAGGCCATATAAAGATTTCCGAAGTTTACATATCATTCCAGAACTCTCCCCCTGAGCAACAAAACCTGGTGGTTGCTCCATATAAACTTCCTCCTGCAAGTCACCATGTAGAAAAGCATTTTTAATATCAAGTTGGAGAAGGGGCCAGTGATGAATGGCGGCAAGGGCAAGAAATAGGCGAACAGAAGCCATCTTAGCAACAGGAGAAAAGGTATCCCCATAATCAAGACCAAAGATCTGTGTGTATCCCTTTGCCACTAAGCGAGCTTTAAGGCGATCAACAGTGCCATCAGGACCAACTTTAACTGTGAACACCCATCGACAACCAACAACAGACTTCCCGGGAGGAACACGAACAAGATCCCAAGTGCCATTGGAGTGAAGTGCCTGCATTTCATCAAGCATCGCCTGGCGCCACCCTGGATGAGATAGTGCTTCACCTGTGGTTTTAGGGATGGAAACAGAAGAGAGACTAGAAACAAAAGTAAAATGTTGTGAAGAAATTCTGTCATCACTCAAGAAAGAATAAAGAGGATGAGGATTTCGAGTGGATCGAATACCTTTCCGAAGGGCAATGGGAGAAGTCTCTGATGGAGGATCCGGAGGAGAAGAGCCGACGCGAAAGGACGATGAGTCATCAAGAGGCAAAGTCGGAGGAGGCGCAGGCTGACGACGCTGGTATGTGAGGAGAGGACGATCTGCAGGTATGGAGTTAATGGGTTGCTCCTCTGGAATAGGGGTCACCTGCAGCTGGTAAAGACAAGTCAAGAAAAGGTATAGGAAGGACCTGATCAACCTGTGACACTGGAGACGAAGTAGAGTGAAAAGGCTGCTGATCAAGGAAAGTGACATCAGCAGAAACGATATAACGCTTGAGATCAGGAGAATAGCAACGATACCCTTTTTGAAAACGTGTATACCCAAGGAAAATACATTTGAAGGCCTTGGATGTCAACTTGTCTTTACCTGGAGTAAGATCATGAACAAAACAAGTACAGCCAATAATATGTAAAGGCAGAGGATAAGGTGTTCCGGAAAACAAAATGCGGTGGGGAACATCATTATTTAGCACAGAAGAGGGCATGCGGTTGATAAGGAAACATGAGGTGATAATAGCATCTGCCCAAAAACGGAGTGGGACGTTCATATGAATGAGAAGGGTACGCGCAGTTTCAACTAGATGTCTATTTTTACGTTCAGCAACTCCATTTTGTTGTGGAGTGTGGGGACAGGTAGTCTGGTGTATCATCCCATGTGTATCCAGAAATTTAGAAAATTCAAGAGACACATACTCTTTTGCATTATCACTGCGCAATATTTGAATAGAAGCACCAAATTGAGTTTTTATTTCTGCACAAAACTTTTGATAAATTGAAAATAACTCAGAACGATTTTTCATTAAATAAACCCAAGTGCAACGGGAGAAATCATCAATAAAGGTTACAAAATACTGAAAACCCAAAACTGACATAGTCCGACTCGGACCCCAAATATCAGAATGAACAATAGAAAAAGGAGCAGCAGCTCTCTTATTGACTCTACTAGCAAAGGAAGAGCGAGTATGCTTTCCCTGCTGACAAGACTGACAATTCAAAGACTTTAGAACCGACAAAAAAGGAACCATATGCTGAAGCTTCGAGAGACTTGGATGACCCAGACGGCTATGGAGAAGCTCAGGAGACTCTGTGAGAGAGCATGCAACTGGAGCAGAGGGTGCATGCAGATAGTAGAGACCTCGTGACTCATCGCCCGCTCCAATCGTCTTCCCCGTACCCGGATCCTGCATAGAAAAAGACTGTTTAGAAAAGGTGATAGAGCAAAAAAGAGAATGGGTCAATTGACTAACAGAAATTAAATTAAAGGGAATGCCAGGGATGTAATAAACAGAGGTTAAAGTCAAGAAGGGAGTTGGTTTGGCTTGCCCAATACCACGAGCAGGAGCCTTGGTGCCATCAGCAAGAGTAACAGAGGGAAGATTATTAGAAAAGGTAAGGGAAGTAAAAAGATCCTTATTACCACAAAGATGATCAGTAGCACCTGAGTCTATTATCCAGGGTCCAAGAGATGATTGAGAAAAACAAGCAACATGATTACCAGTAGGTGGCTGAGAAGAACTCTTCTGGAGAAGGGCCTCATAGTCTGCAGCGGAAATAGTCACTGATCCGGTAGAGGGCGGCACGACATCTGTTTGAGCAAAGTTCATATGTGGTGGCTTCAAGTGAGGGTACTTTCTGTAGCAACGTTCTTCAATGTGGCCTAGATTTTGGCAATAATTACACCGAGGCCTTTGTCCTCGGCCACCCTGTCCATACGACATCGTCTGTCCGCGCCCGCCTGGGCCATATGATGTCATGGGCCCGCGACCGCCTTGTCCGCAGCCACGACCGCGTCCACCATTAATCCAATTACCACGAGAGACTAAAGCAGCAGAATCAGACAAAAGAGCAGTAGAGTCAGTAGCTGGCACGTGTGCGGGGGCCACCTTATCTTGAAGATTTAGAAGGCGCTGAAAGGTCTGGGATATGCTAGGAATCTCAATACTGGTTAGAATGTTCTCACGAACACTTTCTAATCCGTCAGGGAGACCAGAGAGAGTCACAACCATAAAGAGACGCTCCACTTGCGTCCTGTATACTGTAACATTCGCAGCATGAGGTAACATAGCCAAAAATTCCTGCATCAAAGAACGAATCTTACCAACATAAACTTCCATACGAGCTTCGGGTGATTTACGCAAATCCATCATTTGGGAGACAATGGAATAAAGTTGCTGAATATCATTGATGTAGAGGTTTTTGGCTTCCGTCCACACATCATAGCAGGTCTCAAAGGGAATGAAAATATTGAGAAAGGATGAATCAATAGATTGCCAAAGAATACTGAGGAGCTGAGCATCAACTCTCTCCCATTCAGTCATCTGATATGTGGAAATATTAGTCTTCTTAGTGGTGAGATGTTTGTCATGGCCTTGACCGGTAAACCAGATCTTAACGGAGGTAGACCAGTTCTTGTAAGTGGCAGATCCGGTCAATTTCAGAGTTGTGATAGAGGGAATAGCACTTGAAATGATGCCGGAAGGATATTTACTGGTTCCTTCCATCAGGAACAGCGATCAGACAACAAAAAAACAGTAAAAGCCACGCGAAAAAAAGGAAAAAGTAGCGACTTTTGCACTGGAACCCCTCGAACGGAAGAGACCCACAACGAACGAGCACCGGATCTGGAAGGAGGAGGCAGAGGCGAGCCTGTCTGCCTTGGTTTGGCCGGAAAAAGTGGCCGGAACAGTGCACACGCGCCGGAGAGAGGTGGCGCGTGAGGCCCACGCGCAGACAGCTTTGGTGGCGCGTGGAGGCGCGTGCGGCGGCCGTTTGGGACGGGTCTTGGACAGAAATGGTTCGCCGGCGTGAGGGGATCCTGATCGCGTGGTTTCTCGCCGGAAAGGTGGCCGGAACAGTGTTGAACAGTGACAGAACAGTGTTTCGGGCGATGTGAACAGTGTTTTCCGGTCAAATAATGAAGGAGGATGACAATCTGAGATCGAAAAAGGGTCTAACAATGTTCGGAGGGTTGAAAAAGATTGCCGGAATGACGCACGGCGGTAAAAGGGTTTGCCGGTATGATGCACGGCAGTAAATAAGAAAAGAAAAGATATATATGCGGAAGCAGAGCCCTCAGATCGAGAGCTCTGATACCAAATTGAATCTGAAATATATTGTATATTCAAGTGTATGTTATTTGTACAAGGAGGCTCTCTATTTATAGAGACTACAAAACCTAATGGGATGACCTAATGGGCCAAGCCCACAATCTGGAATATTCTAGACTATTCTAATAATAATAAATTAATATTATTTCTAACAAAGTATATACCAGAAGGCCAAAAACTCAGCTGCAACCACCAATCTCTGATAACCAGACAGATCCAGCACCTGATAATGTCTACACAGCTCAACCTATGCATTTAAAATCTGCAGATATTATATGTCCAGCACATGATCAATCTAATTCCCTTATTCCAAATTCTGAAGATATTATTCCAAATTCTGAAGATAACTTGGACCTACCAATTGCCTTAAGGAAGGGGGTAAGGAGTTGTACTAAACATGCCATAAGTGATTTTGTTTCTTATGATAAAATGTCTCCTAAGATGCAGGTTCTCATTCAAAATATGGATAAGCACACTATTCTAACCTCTTTTTCCGAGGCAGCAAATACAGAAACATGGCGGATAGCTATCCAGGATGAACTAACAGCCCTTCAGAAGAATGACATGGAAAATTGTGGATTTACCACGTGACAAATCAGTTGTGGGTTGCAAATGGATCTTCACCATCAGATACAATGAAGATGGAAGTATCAACCGTTACAAAGCAAGATTGGTGGCTAAGGGATTTACCCAAACTCAGGGAATTGATTATCAGGAAACTTTCGCTCCTGTAGCCAAATTTAATTCCATTAAAATACTGCTATCTATAGCTACTTGCTTAGACTGGCCACTTTGGCAAATGGATGTAAAAAATGCCTTCTTAAATGGAGATTTGGAAGAAGAAGTTTATATGGAGATTCCTCAAGGAGTGGAGCATGGACCCGGCCCAAGGAAGGTATGCAAACTACTTAAATCCCTCTATGGCTTAAAACAGTCACCCAGAGCATGGTTTGACAAATTTACTTCTGTTATTAAAGCTCAAGGGTACACCCAATGCCAAACAGATCACACTATGTTTGTTAAAATACCCCCACTCACAAAATAACAAATTTAATTGTATATGTCGATGACATTGTGATTACTGGAGATTGTATTGAAGAAATTAACAGCCTCAAGGGAATCTTAGCTAGCAGATTTGAAGTCAAAGATCTCGGAAAGCTACGGTATTTTCTTGGAATGGAAGTTGCTAGGACAAAAGAAGGGATTTCAGTCGCACAAAGAAAATATACACTTCATCTCCTCAAAGAAACTGGCATGTTAGGGTGTAAACCTGCTGACACACCCATGGAAGCCAACTACAAGGTGGGACTCAAGCAAGATAGTGCATCAGTGGATACAGAAAGATACCAACGTCTTGTTGGTAAGCTCATTTACTTAACTCATATACGCCCTGATATTAGTTTCCCAGTTAGTGTTGTGAGTCAGTTTATGAACAAACCCAATGAAGAACATTTAGAGGCTGTATATCGAATCCTTCGTTATCTCTGTGTACACTGATGCAGACTGGGCTGGTTCAATAATTGATAGAAGGTCCACTACTAGGTATTGCTCATTTGTTTGGGGGAATTTAGTCACTTGGAGGAGTAAGAAACAATCGGTAGTTGCAAGAAGTACTGCTGAAGCTGAATATAGAGCCTTATCCTTGGGAACTTGCGAAGGGATGTGGATTCTAAGAGTGCTGAAACAGTTATATTTTAACCATAAGATTCCTATGAAGGTTTACTGTGACAACATGGCCACAATAGGGATAGTAAATAACCATATTCATCATGACCGTTGATGTGCCTCTGGCAAGTATGATTTTCTGTGTTAAAATTGATAAGAATTAAGTCACAAAAGAGCAATCTAAATACATATTTGCTAATTATATTGATTCTTTCTTGTCAATAATATTTCTCACGTATTGATTGTATTTTTACAGGAAAGAGAACTGAAAAGTATAAAAAGTTAAATGATGCAACTCATCAAATTAGTATCAGTACAATCTCCAGAGAATTGGCGCTAGTTGGCGCCAGATTGAAGCAAACTAGCGCCACACAGATTAAGCACCAGCATCATGGCGCCACTAGGCGCCCAAATTTGACAAGGATTATGGCGCCACTAGGCGCCCAAAAGTGCAAGGAGTTGGCGCCAAGTGGCGCCCAAGATACAAAGGGTGGCGCCAACTGGCGCAGGTCCACGCAGTCAGGTCCGACTTTTCGTATTTGAGACAGTAACTCCGCGCGTATTTGCGCCAAACCCGCGTCAACTGGCGCCGGGTTGCGAGAAAATTACACCGTCTTTCCGCGGGGGTATTTTTGGAAGAAGGAAAAAATAAGTTTATAAATAGGATCCTTGTGCTAGACCTAGGGATATCTGATTCAGACCTAGTCTTTTGAAGGAGGCCGACGGCAGAGCTCAGAAGGATTCTTCCACAGTTCTTCTTCATCTATTTTTCTGTAATTTTATGCTTTTGAATATTGAATTATTTTTAGCCATGATTATTCTTGGCTAGTTTTCTTTTATTGTAGTTAGGGTCACAAGCCCTATGTGAACCCTTGTTACGATGGATTGATTTAGTTTTATTCATTTATATAATTATCTTTGTCTCTACCTTGTGCGTATTTCCTATTCTCTTTATTAGAACTGATCAATCTGATAGTTGGGAATAGTTTGAGGGTTAGAACCCTAGATAGGAATATTGAGGTTTTGATCTTGAAAGGGGGTAGGACAACAATTGGTATGCATGCTAGGAATAGATGTGTATTTAATTGCGGATGCTTAAATTATTGCGTTCATTGCTTAATACCACGAGGAATATTGCAAGGAATTGGGGTTCCAATTGGGGATTAAAGGATTAACCTTGCAAGGAATTGAGGGTTAACTAATAAATATTTTTAGATAATAATTTATCCGAATAATTATATGAATAAATATTGTGAATCAATCCAAAGTAAGAAGTGAGGATCATAAGGTGAGTGCGCTCTAGCTACAATAGTTCTCTCATATTTTTAAAATCAATTCTCACTGTTACTATTTTATTTCTCTTAAATAAAAATATAAAAACAAGTCTTTATTTTTATTTCATATTGTTACTCAAATTCAATTCACAATTTTCCAAACAACAAACCGAGTTTTCCAACTTAAGGGGACTGGTTATTGTAGTACTTGGTTTACAATTCCTGTGGAGACGATACTCTACTTACTCATTATATTACTTGTGCGATCGGTATACTTGCCGGAGAGCATCAAGTTTTTGGCGCCGTTGCCGGGGATTGCTAATTCCAATATTACAAATAACCGTTGATCTTTGAGATTGGATTTTTTTTTCTTATTTTATTTATTTTATTTTATTTTGTTCTATCGTATTTTGTGTTAGCAGGTGCTACTAACATATTTTTTCTGAGTTTTATGCGAGGTAGACCTCCTCCTACAGACTTTGTAATTGATCCTGAAATTTCAAGGACTGAGAGGAGACTGAGGAAGGTTGCCAAGCAGATAATTTGGGAAGACTTCAAAAGCATACCTGTACAACCAAAACAAGAAATGGCAGGAAACAACAATGCTGATGGTGGCAAAGGCCACAATGCAAATAACCCACCTCCACGATTGTTGGACACCATTCTGACTCCGGTGTTCAATAGGCCAAATTCAAGCATAATCAGGCCGACGGTGGAGGCAAACAATTTTGAGCTGAAGCCATCTCTGATTACTTTGGTGGAAAGGGTTCAGTTCTCTGGTGCTGAGGAGGAAGATCCTCATGAGTTCATAGATCGACTTCTTATGATCTGTGACACTACCATGCACAATGGAGTGTCGGCCGATGCTGTCAGGCTTCGATTATTCCCTTTTGCTGTTAAGGGAAAAGCTCTCAGATGGATAGAAAGGCAGCCAGCTAATAGTATCACGACATGAGAAGACTTGTCATCAAAGTTCTTTGCCCATTTCTTTTCTATGGAAAAGTATAACCAGCTGGTGAATGAAATCACAAACTTCCGCCAACTTGAAGGAGAATCACTATGTGCAACCTGGAATAGATTCCAGGAACTCATCCGGAAGTGTCCGCACTATGAAGGAGACGATGAGAGAAAGGTGGCAATATTCTTTAATGGCATCTCTCCTGAAACAAGGTTGGTGATTAATAGTGCAGCTGGAGGTTCTATTCGGCAAAGTACTTCTGAACAAGCCATTGATTTGATAAAGAAGCTGGCAAGGAATGAGAATGAGAGTATACCAGCTCAATTAAAAAGAGGAGTGATAAAGCTGGAAAGCAGTGATGCTATGCTTGCTGAACAAAAGCTGTTGTCCAAAAAGTTTGACAGCTTGAATGAGAAATTTGAGAAAATGCAAGTGTCCAAGGTTCAATCAACTTCTGTGGTTTGTGAATATTGTAAGGAAGTTTATGAGAGTCTAATGAGTGTCCCACTCTAATGGGTGATAATCCACAGCAGTTGCAAGTGAATGGGGTTTGGTATGAGCAGAAGCCCCAACAAAATTTTCAAAGAAATCAGAGTTCTCCTGGCAAAAGTAATTTTCAGAGGAGAGGTCAAGGAGGTGGTCTTGATTATAGCTCAAACAACTTTCTGCAACCCCCTCCTATTCCATAGAAGGAACTTTTTGATTTGGAGAGATTAGTTGGACAAATGGCTCAACACTCCAATGCTTTTATGGAGGAGACTAGAGCCAATACAAAAAACACAAATGCTTTCATGGAAGAGACTAGGGCTAATACCAGAAACATGAGTGCTTCCATCAGAAATCTGGAGAATCAAATTGGCCAGCTGGCCAAGCAAGTTGCTGATAGAACTCCAGGTAGTTTCCCTAGTAACACCGTCACCAATCCAAGGGAGGATTGTATGTTTGTCACCACTAGAAGTGGCAAAGTGGTGGTTGCTCCAGAAAAGCCGAGCATAAATGTGGAAGCTGAGAAGAAGCTAGATACTGCAGGTGAGCCCGCAAAAGAAAAAGAAAGTGAAAAACCTGCTGAAGTGGAGAAGCCAGTTGAAAAGAAGAAGTTTGAGCTGAGTCCTGAATATGTGAGAAACATGGCACCCTATCCTGAAAGGTTCAAGAAGGATGCTCAGAAGCAACAGTATGCCAAGTTCCTTGACATATTCAAAAAGCTTCACATAAATCTTCCATTTGCTGAAGCCTTGGCTTGCATGCCTAATTATGCCAAGTTCATGAAGGACTTGTTATCAAGAAAGCATAAGCTGCAGGAACGCCAAACTATAACACTCACTGAGGAGTGTAGTGCCATTATACAGAAGAAGTTCCCACCCAAACTCAGTGATCCAGGGAGTTTCAAAATTCCTATTGAAATTAGGGACACAAAAATTGGCAGAGCAATATGCGATCTTGGGGCTAGCATTAATTTGATGCCCCTTTCTGTTTGTAAATCTTTGGGGATCACCGAGTTGAAACCCACTTTGGCATCTCTTCAGCTTGCTGATAAATCTTTGAGGAAGCCTAGTGGTATTATTGAAGATGTTCTTGTGAAGGTGGACAAGTTCATCTTTCCTGCTGATTTCGTAGTGTTGGACATGGAAGGGGGAGCTGAGATGCCTCTTTTGCTGGGTAGACCTTTCTTGGCCACTGCTCGGGCACTGATTGATGTTGAAAACGGAAAGCTTGAGCTAAGGATGAATGATGAGACCGTTACCATCAACGTTTTTAATTCTCTAAAACAGTCTTCTCACGAAGATGATTGTTTTAGTCTTGAAGTAAAGGAAAAACAAAGTGTAGCGGATGATGCCAAGGAAGATGGTGCCATGAAGATGGATTTGAAGGAGCTTCCTCAACCTCAGAAAAATGTCTTCTTGAGTAATAAGGAGGCGGTGATTGAAGCATTGAAGGAAGAGGAGACTGAATTGAAAAAGAAAGATCCTTTTTCCCATACCAACAAAATCCCCAATGAGGATGATGACAAACATGGGAGAAAACCCAAAAGGAGGCGTCATCTTATACTGAAGAAGGTACTAAGAAAGGAAGTGGTGAAACTCTTTGATACGAGTTGGAAGAGACACAGGGAGCTTATGTTTGACAAGAGACACCGAGACTCTTATCTCGCGGAAAAATCAAAACTTCAAAGAGTTCTCAACATGGCTACATGGTTTGGAACAAATCTGGGAATGGTGGTCTTCTACACCTAGGCATCTAGTACCACCAGACCTTCCATTTGCTGAGTCATCCCACGCTGCTGAGGGGGATGACAGGGAGGATTGATTATATTTCCTTGCTGACGGAGATTTTGTATATTAATTTATTTTTCCGTTTCGTATTTTTATTTTTATTTTTAGTTGCTTTACGTTGGTATATTTTTCTCTGAAGTTTTGATGTGCGCATTATAGTTTATTCTATATGCCACTGTTTGTTCTATTGTGCAGGTTTTTCTTCCTTCTTGTGGTTTAATTATTGCTGAGGACAGCAATTCTTTAAATCTGGGAATGGTAGGCTTGCACCTGAGAACTGCTGCAATTCTTCTATCAGGGGAGATATTCTAACTCTTTTAATTTTCTTAGTTATTTTTATAGTATTTTGTGTGGTATATAAAAAAAAAATTGAACATGTTTTCTGAGCAAGTCCCAGGTTTAGATATGCTTCCCCTAGTTAAATTGCCTGATTCATCCTAGGAATCATGTTTTGAATGAACTTCTGGCATGATATTGTATAGGCATGAGTAGATTTCATGATTGCTCGTTTGTCTGAATTTTGTGCTTGAATGATTAATGATGCCTAATGTCCTTTTGAAAGTCTAGCTTGACATCATAGCTGGTGAGGTTTTGTGCTTAAACACTTATTTTATTCTGAGAGACCTCACTGTGATAGCATTCTAGAACTTGCTCTGTTTCTCTGTTATGCATGTATTGATTGATATGATAAAGGCATTTTGTTCTTGTTAGCTATTGGCCAAAAATAACCCACCTGTATGAATTTTTCCAATTGTTAGCCCCCTTGAGCCTGAACTTATTTGTTGTTAATTGACTTGTGGCCTGATTGATGGCTTAGCCTATATCCATATGACTTACCTTGATTGAGATTGAATTACTGAAATGTTGAAAAGAAAACAAATAAATTGAGGTAAGCTCCACAGAGGTCAAATAATTAGGGGAGGTAAAATTTCATCTGTACCCTTAAATCAAAAAGTTTTGTTTGAGCTACTGTCCATAAATTCCTACCCTTAAACCCGGCCAAGTTACAACCTGTGAAGTCCTTTTGATCAATTATGCATGTGTTAATGTTCCTCATCTTTAGGAACTTGAGAATATGATCAAGCTTATGGTAATGTTATTGCTGTGATGGATTGAGTGATTGTTACTCCCTTAAACACTTGAGTACTGAGCGTTATATGATTATCTTGGTGAGGGGTGTTCAAGCTAGATTCTGACATTTTCATGAGAATAGAAGGCATTGTTAGGAGTTCTTTTGCATTGATTCAGTCATGCTTAGCATAGTGATCTCTTGATTGTCTGTGTGATGTTGTGTTGAAATAATTGATTGTTTCCTGGATTGAGTCTTGTACATTGCTGGGGACAGCAACGTTTAAATCTGGGAATTGTTTGATGTGCCTCTGGCAAG
>NW_026898954.1:0-68122 GCF_033153095.1 Gastrolobium bilobum
TGGCATGGTGGCGCTAGTTGCGCCAATTCTCTGGACTTTGTACTATGCAACATGGAACTTTCCTGTGTGTGGAGTCGCGTTAAGAGGATTTTTATAATTTGTAATTTTCACTCCTCTTTTTCCTATAAAAACACAACCAAAAGGTGAATATTATTGACATAGAAAGAATCAATATAAATAGCAAATATTTATTTAAATTGCTCTCATATGACTCAATTCTTATCAATTTTAACACAGAAAAACCACATTTGCCAGAGGCACATCAAATCATTCCCAGATTTAAACGTTGCTGTCCCCAGCAATGTACAAGACTCATTCCCGGAAACAGTTAATTAATCCAACATAACATCACACAGACAATCAATAGATCACTATGCTAAGCATGAATGAATCAATGCAAAGAACTCCTAACAATGTCTTCTATTCTCATGAAAATATCAGAATCTAGCTTGAACACCCCTCACCAAGATAAACATATAACGCTCAGCACTCAAGTGTTTGGGGGATTAACAATCACTCAATCCATCACAACAATAACATTACCATAAGCTTGATCATTTTTCTAAAAAATTCTTAAAAATGAAGAATCAAACACATGCATCAATTGATCAAAAAGACTTCACAGGTCGTAACTTGGTCGGGTTAATGGGTAGGAATATATGGAAAGTAGCTCAAACAACACTGAGACTGAAAAACTGATATTATTTCATTTTTAACACATTCAACTCAATGATTTTGCTCCACTAACATTCCCACAGAATTTCGGGAATTAATTCCTTTCAGCCACTTTTTCTTTACATTCACCCTTTTTCTTTTTCTTTTTTTTCTTTTTCTCCCTTTGTTTTAAGGGCACAGATGAAATTTTACCTCCCCTAATTACTTGACCTTTGTGGAGCTTACCTCAATTTCTTTATTTTATTTTTAACACATCAGTAATTCAATCTCAATTAAGGTAAGTCACTTGGATATAGGCTAAGCCATCAATCAGGCCACAGGTCATTATCAATAAACTAAGTTCAGGCTCAAGGGGCTAGCAATGGAAAAATTGATACAGGTGGGTTATTTTGGCCAATAGCTAACAAGAACAAAATGCCTTTATCATATCAACCAATGCATGCATAACAAAGAAACAGATCAAGTTCTAAAATGCTATCGCAGTGAGGTCTCTCAGAATAAAATAAGTGTTTAAGCACAAAACCTCACTAGCTATGATGTCAAGCTAGACTTCTACAAGAAACATCAGGCATCATTAATCATTCAATCACAAAATTCAGACAAACGAGCAATCATGAAGTCTACTCATGCCCATACAATATCATGCCAGAAGTTCATACAAAACATGTTTTCTAAGAATTCAGTCAAGCACATTAACTAGATAAGCACATTTAAACCTGAGAATTGCTTGAAATACAAATCACTATTTTTTTATTTTTTTTAAATAAAAATAAAGAACACACAAAATACTATAAAAAAAAATAACTAAGAAATTTAAAAGAGTTAGAATATCTCCCCTGATAGAAGGATTGCAGCAGTTCTAAGATGCAAGCCTACCATTCTCAGATTTAGAGAATTATTGTCCTCAGCAATAATTAAACCACAAGAAGGCCGAAAAACCTGCACAATGGAACAAACAATGGCATATAGAAGAAACTATAATGCGCACATTAAAACATCAGAGAAAAATATACTAACACAAAGCAACTAAAAAAAATACGAAACAGAAAAATAAACTAATATACAAAATCTCCGTCAGCAAGGAGATATACTCAACCCTCCATGTCATCCCCCTCAGCAGCGTGGGATGACTCAGCAAATGGAGGATCTGGTGGTGCTGGATGTCTTGGTGTATGAGACCACAATTCCCAGATTTATTCCAAACCATGAAGCCATGTTAAGAATTCTTTGAAGCTTTGGTTTTTCTGAGAGATAGAGTCTCGGTGTCTCTTGTCAAACTTCAGCTCCCGGTGTCTCTTCCAACGCGTATCAAAGAGTTTGATCACCTCCTTTCTCAGTACCTTCTTCCGTATAGGATGACGCTTCCCTTGGGGTTTTCTCCCATGTTTGTCATCATCTTCATTGAGAATTTTGTTGGTATGGGAAAATGGATCTTTATTTTTCAATGCAGTTTCCTCTTCCTTCAGTGCTTCAATCACCGCCTCCTTATTACCCAAGAAGACATTTTTTTGAGGTTGAGGAAGCTCCTTCAAATCCACCTTCATGGCACCATATTCCTTGGCATCATCCGCTACACTTCGTTTTTCCTTTAAGACTTCAAGACGAAAACAATCGTCTTTGTGAGAAGACTGTTTTAGAGAATCAAAGACGTTGATGGTAACGGTCTCATCATTCATCCTTAACTCAAGCTTTCCATTTTCAACATCAATCATGGCCCGAGCAGTGGTCAAGAAAGGTCTACCCAGCAAAAGAGGCATCTCAGCTCCCCCTTCCATGTCCAACACTACAAAATCAGCAGGAAAGATAACTTGTCAACCTTTACAAGAACATCTTCAATAATACCATTAGGCTTCCTCAAAGACTTATCAGCAAGTTGAAGAGATGCCAAAGTGGGCTTCAACTCGGTGATCCCCAAGGATTTACAAACAGAAAGGGGCATCAAATTAATGCTAGCCCCAAGATCGAATAATGCTCTGCCAATTTTTATGTCCCCAATTTCAATAGAAATTTTGAAACTCCCTGGATCACTGAGTTTGGGTGGGAACTTCTTCTGTATGATAGCACTACACTCCTCAGTGAGTGTTACAGTTTGGCATACCTGCAGCTTATGCTTTTTTGATAACAAGTCCTTCATGAACTTGGCATAATTGGGCATGCAAGCCAGAGCTTCAGCAAAGGGAATGTTGATATGCAATTTCTTGAATATATCCAGAAATCTTTCATAATGCTGTTTTTGAGCATCTTTCTTAAACCTTTCTGGATAAGGTGCCATTGCCCTCACATATTCTGGTTTCAGTTCAAACTTCTTCTTTGCAACTGGCTTTTCCACTTCAGCAGGTTTTTCAATTTCTTTTTCTTTTTCTGGCTCACCTGCTGTATCCAGCTTCTTTTCAGCTTCCACATTTATTCTCGGCTTTTCTGGAGCTGCTACCACTTTACCACTTCTAGTGGTGACAAACATACAATCCTCCCTTGGATTACCTGGAGTTCTATCAGCAACTTGCTTGGCCAGCTGGCCAATTTGATTCTCCAGATTTCTGATCGAAGCACTTATGTTTCTGGTATTAGCCCTAGTCTCTTCCATGAAAGCATTTGTGTTTTTGGTATTGGCTCTAGTCTCCTTCATAAAAGCATTGGAGTGTTGAGTCATTTGTCCAACTAACCTCTCCAAATCAGAAAGTTCCTTCTGTGGAATAGGAGGAGGTTGCAGAAAGTTGTTTGAACTATAATCAAGACCACCTCCTTGACCTCTCCTCTGAAAATTATTTCTGCCAGGAGAATTCTAATTTCTTTGAAAATTTTGTTGGGGCTTCTGCTCATACCAAACCCCATTCACTTGCAACTGCTGTGGATTATCACCCATTAGAGTGGGACACTCATTAGACTCATGAGCTTCCTTACAATATTCACAAACCACAGGAGTTGATTGAACCTTGGACACTTGAAATTTTTCAAACTTCTCATTCAAGCTGTCAAACTTCTTGGACAACAGCTTTTGTTCAGCAAGCATAGCATCAGTGCTTTCCAGCTTTATCACTCCTCTTTGTATTTGAGCTGGTACGCTCTCGTTCTCATTCCTTGCCAGTTTCTTTATCAAGTCAATGGCTTGTTCAGACGTACTTTGCCGAATAGAACCTCTAGCTGCACTATTAATCACCAACCTTGTTTCAGGAGAGATGCCATTAAAGAAGATTCCCACCTTTCTGTCATCGTCTCCTTTATAGTGCGGACACTTCCGGATGAGTTCCTGGAATCTATTCCAGGTTGCACACAGTGATTCTCCTTCAAGTTGGCGGAAGTTTGTGATTTCATTCACCAGCTGGTTGTACTTTTCCATAGAAAAGAAATGGGCAAAGAACTTTGATGACAAGTCTTCCCATGTCATGATATTATTAGCTGGCTGCCTTTCAATCCATCTGAGAGCTTTTCCCTTAACAACAAAAGGGAATAATCGAAGCCTGATAGCATCGGCAGACACTCCATTGTGCTTGGTAGTGTCACCGATCATCAGAAATCGATCTAGGAACTCATGAGGATCTTCCTCCTCAGCACCAGAAAACTAAATCCTTTCCACCAAAGTAATCAAAGATGGCTTCAGCTCAAAATTGTTTTCCTCTACTGTCGGCCTGATTATACTTGAATTTGGCCTATTGAACACCGAAGTCAGAATGGTGTCCAACAATCGTGGATGTGGGTTATTTGCATTGTTGTTACCCGCCATCTCTTGTACTGGTTGTACAGGTTCTCTATTGAAATCTTCCCAAATTAACTGCTTGGCAACTTTCCTCAGTCTCCTCTCAGTCCTTGTAATTTCAAGATCAAATACAAAGTCTTTAGGAGCAAGTCTACCTCGCATAAAACTCAGAAAAATATGTTAGTAGCACATGCAGAACACAGAACAAGATAAAACAAGATAAAATAAAAATAAAAATCCAATCTCAAAGATCAACGGTTATTTATAATATTGGAATTAACAATCCCCGGCAACGGCGCCAAAAACTTGATCTCACCGGCAAGTGTACCGATCGCACAAGTAATATAGAAAGTAAGTAGAGTATCGTCTCCACAGGGATTGTAAACCAAGTACTACAATAACCAGTCCCTTAAGTTGGAAAACTCGATTTGTTGTTTGGAAAAATTGTGAATTGTTATCTATTCCTAGCATGCATACCAATTGTTATCCTACCCCCTTTCAAGATCAAAACCCCAATATTCCTATCTAGGGTTATAACCCTCAAACTATTCTCAACTATCAGATTGATCAGTTCTAATAAAGAAAATAAAACATACACACAAGATAGAGACAAAGATAATTATATAAATGAATAAAACTAAATCAATCCATCGTAACAAGGGTTCATATAGGGCTCGTGACCCTAACTACAATAAAAGATAACTAGCCAAGCATAATCATGGCTAAAAATTCAATATTCAATAACAGCATAAAATTAAAGTTAAATAGATGAAGAAGAAGAACTGTGGAAGAATCCTCCTGAGCTCTGCCGTCGGCCTCCTTCTGAATGGAATGCGACATATTTTAGGGTTCCGTCAAGAGGATATATTTATAAACCTCTTTTCCTTCTTGCAAAAATACCCTTCGCGCAGAAAGGTATAATTTCCCGCAAACCGGCGCCAGTTTGCGCTGCGCCTCTGTGCAAAATTGCAAAGTCGGAACCGAATCTTCGTAACATGGCGCCAGTTGGCGCCATCCTTCCACTTTTTGGGCGCCACTTGGCGCCACCTTGCGCCACTTTTGGGTGGAATTGGAGCCACTTTGCTTCACTTGGGCGCTGGTTGGCATGGTGGCGCTAGTTTGCGCCATTCTGGCGCCAACTAGCACCAATTCTCTGGACTTTGTACTATGCAACATGGAACTTTCCTGTGTGTGGAGTCGCGTTAAGAGGATTTTTATAATTTGTAATTTTCACTTCTCTTTTTCCTGTAAAAACACAACCAAAAGGTGAATATTATTGACATAGAAAGAATCAATATAAATAGTAAATATTTATTTAAATTGTTCTCTTATGACTCAATTCTTATCAATTTTAACACAGAAAAACTACACTTGCCAGAGGCACATCAGCAATCCTTAGTGAAATGCCCAACTCGGCCACAGTTGTAGCATCTGTCCGAGTTGCAATCCTTTGAATAATGGCCATACTTGCCACACTTATAACACTCTACATTACTTTGATTTGACCACCAGCCTCTTCCACCTCGGCCACGTCCTCTTCCTCTCCAGTTTTGCTGACTCGGCTCATCTCTTTCTTTATTTTTCACCTCATGACCTCGGCCACAACCACCTCGGCCATTTCCACGTCCAGCTTGTCCACGACCTCTACCTCGGACGTTCTGAGAATAGAGCGCCTTCTCATCCTTAATGGTTGCTTTTGTCTGGAGTGCTTGCTCAAGGGACTCCTCCTTTTTCTTCTTCTTGCGCTGTTCATGCGCCTCAAGGGAACCTACTAGCTCGTCAACAGAGAGCGTAGACAAGTCCTTGGACTCCTCGATTGCACACACCACGTTGTCGAAATTGTCTATCAATGACCTCAGAATCTTTTCTACTACTCTGGAGTCGGCCAACGCTTCTCCATTCTGCTTCAACTGGTTCACAACGGTCTGAACCCGAGTGATGAAGTCTGACACTCCTTCGGTCTCCTTCATTTTCATCCCCTCCAACTCTCCTCGAAGAGTTTGAAGCCCGACCTGCTTCACAAGGTCAGCACCTTGGTAGACCGTCTCCAATATGTCACAGGCCTCATTTGTTGTTGTTGCGCCTCCAATCTTTTCAAGACCACCGCTTTCTTCAACAACTTGAAACATCATAAAGAGTGCTGCTGCATCCTTTGTTCTCGTCGCACTCAACTGCTTGAGTTGATTTGCTGAATATCCTTTTGTTGTTTCAGGTTCTACGAACCCATTTTGCACTAACCCCCAACTGTCATAGGCTCTTAGAATAGCCTTCGTTTGGATGCTCCAGTTTTCATAGTTCACCTTTGTCAGGCAGGGCACTGGCAGACCATTACTCATATTCTCCATTGGCTCAAGCTCTGATACTAATTTGATATTTCACAGGTCCTCTTAATGGTGTTTTTCTCACACACAAGATACACACACAATTCTCTGTATATACCTCTATTGTATTACTGATTCTACCAAGCCCATTTTCAAGAGTTACAATGTGCTTTTTATAAGCAACAACAAATGATTAAGAATAATAATGACTAACATAGGAAATCTAAACATATTAATTATCCACTAACATTAGGGACACACCATAAACCAAAACAAAACCCTTCATATTTCTATTTTCTTTTATTTAAATTAAAGATTAACCTAACACCCCGGTCAGAAATAATAGGTTCTGGATCCATTATTTCTGATAACAGATCCTTGTTCACGTGACACGTGACAAACTGAACAGGTTGTATTTTGACAAATTTTTTATGAAATATGATATTTGAGTAATTTATTTGAAAAAATGTGTTATTTTGATTATTGTACCAGATATTGCTAAGAGCTTAACAAAGAATAAAGCAATATTTAAATTCAATTTCAACATTGAATGAGGAATGGTCAATAAGTACTAGGGGGATGCTTGGTTAGAGAAAGAAAGAAAATATGTAATTAAGAACTAAGAAGTTTTATCAACCAGAGACAATGCCAGTGCTGCATTACTTGTTAGTTCCAGGGAAGACGACCCTACTCTATTTGAGTAAAATATTTAAAACATGGGGACCCCTCAATTGCAGATGGATGTGTTGGTGAGCAACAAATATGTACAGCATTTACTAGTTTGGGTACAAACAGTTCTGGATACTACTAAACAATTGGGAGCACCTTGTCTTCTCGAACTTGTTTGGTTGGGAAGTGTGCTTCAACTTTAATATTGCTGTTAGGAGCCAAGTGTGACAAATGTGCATCAATATGTCCAGAGAACAGTTTCTTGTGTCCAAATCCAGCATTGATGGGTCATGATTTGTAAATAATAAGATGGAACTGATCAAACATTACTATCACTCAACTTTAATCGCTTCATGCGTATATTGGTGGGTACCTAATACTTAGATCTTTTGCAAAATAGCAAGGATATGAACATGGGGTCTAGATGAAGTAGTTGATTCTAGAACAGGCTAGTGTTTGTACCCTTTAGGGAAGGGATAGGATTAGACATGGCTGAATCAAGATTGATCTATTTTCTCTTTTCTTTTAATAACTGAAGACACTTATACATGACATTAAAACCCAGTTGATCATATAGTATATATCTATAGCCTCATTTGGAAAGTACCCGTTGGAGAAGATGGTGCATATGATTGGAGAGGACAATGCAACATGCGGGTCGACACAAAGAAAACAGGTGGAACACAAAATCCACATGGACTGTCTATATCCGCAGAGGGCAAAGCTTTAGGGAATTTTTTTTTTTTTTTTTCTTGTACTATCTTGATGGGTGGAATTCTTTCTCTCCACTTGATTTTATATGCATTTGGTTTCTTTTTTGGTTGTAGACATATGTCTCTCTTAATTCCTTGATTTTTTATTTTTATCTGTTTTACTTTCTTCACTTATAAAGGTTACTTTTCATGTTTAATCTTGTAGTACAAAATTCTACTTTCATAACTAGAGAGAATTAAAGCAGCAGCATTTAATCAAATGATAGTAGTTTAGTTGACGTACGAAAGTGAGCAGGTGAGGGTGAAAATATATGTTCGATTCTCTTCAATACTATCTTTGAGAGAGGTTTAAAGCCTTAATCCTGGATCTGTCCCAAATAAAATTGTTTCGTCCAATAAAAAATACATTTGGTTAATAAATAAAAAAACAGCATTTGTGATGTAGATAATGAGTGGTAAATATTGTTCACTTATACCATTATACCATTCAGTATGCGAATTATTTAGGGAAGCAAACAGTGATAGCTGAAAAAAGAAAAAAGAATAAGAAAGGGCGTTACTGCTGATAGTCTTTGTCAATATAGATTGAAAGATAGATTGTCACACACTCACACTGGTTCCGAGTAGTCAAGACAAATTTCTCTTTGTTTTCAGACTAGCATCTCCCAAACCCACTATGTGATGGAGATATTCATAAGAAAAAAATTAGAATTCCCCCTAGCCTCTCAAATTAAGCTGAAGCTCTGAACTATAGCTTTGGTTTGGAATTAGTTTTATTATAACAACAACAATAATGATAATATATAACCCATTAGCTAACCGTATTATAAAGAATAGTAATTTTTAACCAAACGATAGTAGCTCAGTTGGCACAAGGGAACCGAATAGGTGGGGTTGAGAGCATGTGTTTGATCCTATCGAGTATCATATTTGGGGAGGGATTTAAAGCCTAAACTCTGAGACCCGTCCCAAATCAGACTAATCCCGAAATGATGAATCGATTGGAATATTTAAAAAAAAAATTGAGAATTTTTCTCATTTCCTAGCCAACTAAATCAATCATAAAAAAGCAAGTTGCCTAAATCAATTAACCACGTCTTTGTAAACTATTAACTTTCCTAAAAAAAAAGGTTGAATCCATCATATTAAAAAAAAAAAAAAAAAACTAGACGAGATATTTCACGAGTGTGTAGGAGATTTTTTCTCCTTGAGAGAAAAATATTAGTTTATTATTTCTCATATTTTAAGAGATAAATTTAATCCTATATACACATAAAAATATGTAGTGCTTATGCTTTCTCTTTTTCTCTCTACTCCTGGTATGGCTTCACATTTTTTTATATTTACATAAAAAATAAATTTTGTTTCCTATAAAAAAAACATACCCTTTGTAAAACGGTCATTTTCTGTACTTGCACATTTCTATCTTGGCAACCCCACTTTTTAGTTAAGGTTCAACGAACAAAGCTTGGTTGGAAATCTTCCGTGTTCTCATAGCACATGCACTCTGAAAGCATTGTGAATCTTTTCTACAGTTTGATAGTTCTATCTATACAAAGACAAAACTTGTCATAATTACATAAAATTGTGAAATCTCGGTTTCTTCTCTTTCTTTTATCATTTAGGTGAAGTGAAATTAGTTTCTTTTTTTCCTAATAAATTGACTAATGACTGGTCTTTTTACTAGAATAAATTTAATTACACACTCCTTTCACCGATATAAAAATAAAACTACAATTATATCATTGATATATGAAATGATTTCTTAATCAATATTAGTTATTATTGTGTTTTTGAATTTAGTTTTTAACCCAAGCTCGACCATCATTTCAATAACAAAAACGTGATGGTGTAGTGTAGCTATTGTATAAAAAACCAAACGGCTCAACCCATGAACAATATAATGATAATAATAACCATAATGATGCCAAACTCTGAAGATTCTGCAGATACATATACATAAAGCTAACTAGAACAACAAATGCATGGCCAGTCATGTCAAGAACATGACTAGTAGCATCAACCTCTCATTTCTCAATAATGGTAAAAATTAACTGTACCAACAGAGAATAACTGCCACCACAAGAATCAATACTTTAATAATTACATTATATGAATTTCAATATCTGATGTATATAGGACTCTAGTCTCTCGGAATTTGTGCATCATAAGAGAGTCAAAAATCACTGGAACTGAACAATATGGATCTTGAAAATTAAAGATATTGTCTTATTCCACGTTGGCATCTTTATGTCCTTATGGTTCCTCATCCATTAATTTTGCTACCCTTTATTCAACTTCAAGGGTCACTTCAATCTAATGGACTAGGAACCAAGCCAGAGCCTTCGCCAAGAATTTCCCTCCCTTCAACTGCTGATGTAGAGCTTTATAAAGATACCAAGCGTAGCTTTGGTTTTTCTTGCAATGCTTAACAATCTTTTTGGCTCCTTCTCATGCTTCTTTGGAATTTCCTTACCTAATGTAAAAGCTAAATCCTTTAAAAGTACAAAAAAAAGGGTCAGGGCTAAGGAAGCATGTATTAATAAAATGTATATAATAAAGTTGTAATATGAGGCAGGATTTGAGAGCTTACAACATTAATTGTAGGGCAGCTATGTGAATTTTATTTATATTAATGAAAGGAACATAAGTTGTTGCTGAATCCATATGGATGAAGAAACTTTTGTCGTTGGTCTTCTGCGTCCAAGAAATGACTACCATTATCCTGAAAATGATGTTCTTGTCAGAATAGTAAAAGAAGAAGGCCCTTTTTTCTTTTTCTTTTCTTTTTTTTCTGTTAGAAATTAATTATTCTTTGGACATTTTAATTTGTTTATACCTCAGAGAAGACATTTGATCTCTTGCCTTGAAGAAAAAATGAAGCTGAACTATCCAAAAGGCAGTCACTAGCAGTGGGGAATATGGTGGTTGTATCAGCAAAAGTTGTGGCTTGGTTGGGGCTGTTGCAATGTGACACAGATGGAAGTGGTGATGGAGATGCTATGCTATTTAATCTCTGAAAATTCAAATATACCAAGTTAAGTTTATGATTAGAATTTTAATATATTTCACCAGCATATGAAAATTATTGGGTTTTCTTCCTCACCTCTGGTCTAACCATGAGGGTGTCTAGGTCTGTTGCCAAGTCATAGAACATGGGATTCACAGAAGCAAGCTTCATTGACAAGAACTACAGAAGATAGAGGAAATAACTAGCATGTTAGTGCACACATTGTATGTAATGAATAAGGAGTAATAACCATAAACCAACTTGAGTATATATTGGTGTGGTACCTCCACTTGATTCTGTAAAGACTGAACATAATTGATTATTTCATCCAACATAAGGGCCTTTCCAGTCACCTACTTATAAACCAAACCACATGAAGTTGTCAGAAGAGCTAGGAAAAACATACATACATATATATATGTATATAAATGTCTCAACCAAGATAAAACTCAAGACGAAGACATGAAAGTTTTACTTTACCTACCTTATCACAGCCTGGCACAAGTCGCTGCAACATCTTCATCTTTTCATTTATTTTCTCTCTTCTCACCTGAAAAATCCATTTTTTCCAACATTCACACTGAGACATGTTAGATAAAAACTCTTAGGGGTCCCCCCCTCCCTCCCCAAAGGCATAGATAAATTTCCAAGTTGTTAAAGAGTACTGTACCCTTTCAGCAAGGCTGTGGCTATCTGTTGCTTGACCCCTTCTTGCTCTGACGTGGATATAACCTGTTGGGCTCTCTTGTGGACATTTTCTCTGATCCCTCTTCTCTTCTTTTTGCTTGTCCTCCTCTTTCACCCCACCATTGCTCTTCTTCAGTTTCTTGTTTCTCCCTTCTGTATCAGTATCCTATAATAAGTAACAAAATGAGAATAACATCAAATTAATAAGACAAACCAAATTTTGTTAACATATATAGTATAGCAAAATGTTGAGAACATACACAAAATTTAACCATTACTCAAATTTACCTTAGATTGGGGGTTACTTAAGGAAGATCCATTTCTGATTCTCCTCTTTTTCTCCATAGGAGTCACCTTCTGAGTGACTTGCTCACCTGTTTCAAACTTGTCCAATACCATAGACGATTGAGGACTAAGGTTTTTGGTCACAGAAGGCTCATTGTCACTGATGGTAATCTTGGAGCTTTGATCAACACAACTAGTCTCCTGATTTGTGACATTAGAAGATGCTTCCTGATGAAGGGGAAGCTGAGGATTGGGGAAGAATGTTGAGTCAACAAGAAAAGGATGGTATTGGTATGAAAAAGCTGCCATATTGGTTTGGGATGAAAATGCAAGTTTTCAAGAAAGTGATAGAAGAAAGAGAGAAAATGCTGGTGCTGGTTAAAGCAGTGAGGATTCAGGAAAAGTTGGTCTGTGACAAAACTAAAAGGGTCTGGTCTATATATAAAGATCTGGTCACATAAAATGCTGAAATCTTTTTAAGCAGTAACTCGTTTTCATGCAGAGGCAGTACATTTGACTAGTCTATTATCATCTATTTCAATTTTCTCTTTCACATTGGTGATAATAATAAATAAGCCACATTAATGAAAACAAGAAAAGATTAATTGACTTTTTGGGGTAGTTTGTTGGTGACTACTTTCTGTACCTTACTAATATAACAAATTATAAGTACAAAAATATTAAAGATATTAATATATAAGAAATGGGACACAAACCTAGCTCTTTATTTTCTCTTACTTATAATTGTCCAAAAAAGGCTTAAGAGTTATCTTGTCACACATGAACCTGAACAAGGGATAGTTTACCATTACCAACGATCAGCACTTATGGTTCATGCTTTTTTGTGTCGGGTCGGGGCTTAATTTGAAGTCAAGATTTATGTGTTTATATCTATATTTTTGTTCATAATATAGATATAGATTTATTGATTTAAAAATATATTTAGAAATTTATGAAAAAGTATTGAATTTCAACGGATGATATTTAGACCCAATAACTGTTTACCTCTAACATAATTTAGATTCAACGATTGATCATCAATTATTATATCTTATCGCATTATAAAAAAAAAAAAGGCTTAGTCATGATAATGATAATAAGTATTAAAGGTATTAAACTCTGTTAATAATTAATGTTATAATATAACATTATATGACAGATAAAAAATAAAATAAACATTAATTAGATGATGTTGTTAAAAACTTCTGCGGTTAATATTTGTTTGGATTGTTATGGATAAAAGGAGGAAGACCCGTGTCAATGTACAGGAAATTTTGGGGTCCCAATTCAAAACAGTCAATCAATGGGGTACCTTTCCACAAGAAAAATAAAAATAAAAATAAAAATAAAAAAAATAAAAAAAAAAGGTAATTCGAATTAAAAAAAAGTCGCCATCAGTAGAAAACAACAAGATTAATTAATGATATTTAAGAGGGAGAAATATACTGTATATTTTTCTTTGGCTCTGTCACAATAGGAAGAATACACCATGCAAGAATTATAAAAAAAAAACAAATTGTGATTGTGATATATATAGACAATAAAGGAAAGAGAAAATAAAAAGAAAACAATTAAGTAAAAATATATTATTATTTAATATATTCTGTTAAAAGTTTTGTTTTTTTCTATAAATTAAAGAGATTTTATTTAAAAATTATAAAAAGATAAAAAAAAAATTCTTTTGATGTTTTTCCAAAACTAAAATCTCAAATTCTTCACACACACACACACACACAAGTTTTTCCCCTCCTCCAAAAAATATACTTTTCCATAAAATAACATCAAAATGAGATATTGATTTAAATAGTTTATCATTAATTTCTGCTTATACTCATTATAATATTATGCACAATTGCACACATAAATTCATTAAACTTTTATAAATATATAAAAAGTTAAAATAAAACTTATAAAGTTATGTATTCCATAATTGTTAAAAATATTGGATAAAAACCTAATATTCAACTTGCATTAAAAACAAATCGCAAAATCCGTGAAGGGGTGGAATTGAGCTCGACATGAGACGGACATTACATGTAACGCGAAATTCATTTGGAGTATTGTTATTAGGGAAGCTGATGATAGAATAGATATTAGTCTCCCATTTAAAGGGTATGGTTCACTTCATGGTCTTAAAAGAAAAAGAAATAAATAACAACATACCTCCAACCAAAATAAAAAAATAAAAAAATTCATAAACAATCTTTAACTTTAAAAATTATCTAGATCCTATTAAAAAAATTGAAAGGAAAGTAAAAATCTTATATATATAAGAATTTGTAAGCTTCTTATCTAAGTAAAAACTTGTATATTACTATGTATACAAAAAAAAAAAAAAAAAAAACTTGTACATTACACGTCTAGGTTTTGTGATTCTATTAGAATTTAATCAAAAGCAAAATCATTGGTGGGGACTTTGATAATACGTAAAGATTCCTCCAAAAAAGATGTCAATTACATAAGGTAGATTGATTGAAAGAGACAGGGGGTATTGTATTGGGCTGAAGATGTTGGATCGAATACATAAGAATCCAGCTCATTAAGAGTCTTCCCAAGATAATCAAATAATCAAAAAAATTAAAATTAAAAATATTATGTGATAACTGTGGGCCATTCTGGTATTCTTAAATTTGGGTATATGGGTAATTTAGAGGCTTTACGAAAATAGGTTTTATAAGAGTTATGTTGTAGGAAAAGTGATTGTGTAATGTTATAGAGATTCATTTTGCGTGCCTTAATTTTTTATATTTTTTGCTTCAAAAAGTGTGAGCCCCACAAAATGTTATGTACGTAAGAAACTTTTTTGTGTCATGTGACATGACATGATATATGCCAAAGGTAGGAATCCAATTATCATACCCGAATCTAGTTCCCTTACCATCTCCAAGTAAAATATTGGAACCCTCTATAATGTCATCCCATTATCTAACAACACATTTCCAAGGTTTGAAGCAATACCTCTCCTGTGATAGAGGGAATAAACTCACTACCAACATTGTACTTGCTTCGTAAGACTCTTCCCCAAAGAGAGTCCTTGTTCGTTAGAATACCATGCCTTATTTTCATAAGCATTGCATTATTAACAGCACGAAGATTCCTTAGGCCTAGACCACCAGCCTCCTTAGGGGTGCAAACAACATCTCAATTTACTAGGTGAACTTTCCTATACTTCTTGGAAGAGCCCAAAAGGAAATTCCTGGATATTTTCGCAAGGTCATTACAAAGACGTCAAGGTAAGAGTAGAAGTCTGCATAGTATAGGCTAGAATAGCTTCAGGACTTAGATAAGGTGGTGCGACCTGCCAGGGAGAGATTGGATTGATTCCATCCAAATAAACGATTCTGAACCTTCTGCAAAATGTGGTTGAAAGAACTTCTAGTTACTCTCTGGCTATGAAGAGGCACTCCAAGATACTTTCCCAAATCATTGGTTCTATTGAATCCCAGACAATTGCTGATTTGAGAAGCTCTATTACAGTTGACGTTTTTGGAGAAAAATACACGGGTTTTTTTATAAATGACTTTCTAACCATAAGCTTGAATGAAAACTCTCAAAACTTGGTTAACAACCTGGGCCTATTCGATTGAAGCTTCGGTGAAAAGTAGGATATCATCAGAGAAAAACAAATGCGAGATCAAGGGACCATTATTTCTGAATTGGAAAGGCTTCCAAGCCTTAGCCTGCAAAGCTACCAAAATAAGGTGAGCCAACTTTTCAATGCATAAAACAAAAATATAAGGGGAAAGAGGGTTTCCTTGGCATATACCCGTAGTAGGATACAATTTCCTAGTAGATTTATCATTCCACAACAAGTTCATAGATGGGATTCTAATGCAACAATCAATGATTTCTACCAGCTTTGAAGGAAGGCTAATATCCATCAGAGTTTGGTGAATAAAACCCCAATCTAACCTGTCATAGGCCTTTTCAAGGTCAATTTTAATATTCATCCAACCCTTTGAACCTTTCTTCTCCCTCATTGAATGAATTATCTCCTGAACAATCACAATATTGTCAAAGTTATTCCTGCCATGAATGAAACTGCATTGGTTGGGAGTTACCAAGTCTTGCATGTGTCTCTTCAAACGATTGGCTATAAGCTTCATGACGATCTTATAAGAAACGTTACACAAGCAATAAGCCCGAATTGTTTGATACTTTCAGGACTATCTACTTTCAGAATCAAGCAAAAAAGAGTGTTGTTTATCTCTTTAATTTTGCTAAGAATGTTGAAGAAGTCGCAAATTAAGTTGCACACAAAATTACCTACTACCTCCCATTAGGTCTGATAAAAAATTATTGCTAGGCCATTTGGACCTGAGGCCTTAAACTTCCTCATGTTAAAGACCACCTCCCTGATCTCATTGACAGACAGAGACCTGATCAAGGTTTGCAAGTTATCATGGCCCAGAGTAGGAAATATGCCAGTTATAGGGAACTCCCCTTCAACCTCATCTTCAGTAGTGTAAAGATTCTCAAAGAAACGTATAGCATGGCTAGCAATCTCTTTGGCATTTGTCAACCAGACTCCCTAATCACTTTTGAGGGCATCAATTCTATTCCTTCTTCTTTTGGCCACTATAGAAGAGTGAAAATATCTAGAGCTTTTATCTCCAAACTTTATCCAGTTACAACGAGAACGCTAAAACCAGCAAATCTCCTCATGGACCAAAATCATCTCCAAAGCTCCCGCGGTAAAGACTCTATCTTACTTTCATGAGATGTGTTAAGGCAGCCATCTATTCCGTTCAGCCTAGCGTAGTGCCTTCTCTTCATTTTTTGAATAGCTTTAAATGAAACTTCATGCACGCCAGAACCTCCCTTTCGAAACGACCCATCGCCAACATCCAATTGAGTTGATGATCCCAAGCCTTTTTAACAATGTTTCTGAACCCTTCAGTAGTCAACCAAGCTGCTAAAAATATGAAGGGTCTCTCACCAACTGAGCAGTAATAAGGAAGGTGGATTTAGAACCTATTTGGCCAGTTCACATTCCAAAGATCGTTGATGCACGCTCTATCCAACCTTTCTTGAAGGCCCCTCCTTTGCTATGTAAATTGTGGGCCCTTGAACCCAATATCATGCGTATCGCAGACCTCTAGGAAGACATTGAAATCGCAAGAATTCCTCCACAAAAAATCATTACCACCAGACTTCTCCCCACTATCTAACATCCCATTGCCATCTAGGGGTGGTCATAATTTCCAGACAAAACTGGAAGTTCCTCCCACAAGCAACCTCTTTCCAAACGTCTACGGCTGGCATATATGGAAGTTACCAGCTCAGACTTATTAATATTCGGGTAACTGATTTTTGTATGAACAAGCTGATGATAAGTCTTTAGAATGCTAATAGACACACCATTATCATCCCACAAAATCCAGATTCCAAAAGAGAAGCCAATGGCTTCTTGTTTAAAGAAGCTATTAAAGCCCAACTTTTTAATTCTATTATCTGCCTTGCTGTCGCTAATCCTTGTTTCTAACAGCACCATTATTTTAATATTAAAACTCCTTCTAAGGTAACAGATGAGTGGTAAGAATCCTTTCTTACCATATCCTCTACAGTTCCAACAAAAAATATTCATAAGACCAAACGACAAAAAACGTGGCCGAAAGCAGACTGGATCAGACATCCATTACGTCCTGGGATAAAACTTTTCATATAACAGCAAGAGACTGCTCCAACGCCTGAACCCTTTGAGAAGCATTGATTGTCTTCAATAGGGTCGAAGGATCCAACATTGAGTTACTCGAAGAAGAAACCTTTTGTTTAGGATTTTCTGAGTCCCTTTGATCCTCTGGTTTCTTACCAGATAGAGGTGTAGGTCTTTTCCTTTGCTGATAAGAAAATTTGTTATCTGGAGCAACCAAGGAATTATTTTTTCAATTGGGATTCTTCCTTGTAGAGAACGTGCTAACATCCTGCATGGGAGAGGGTCCCACACATTCTAGAATCGTGATACCTTGAGCATTGATCCTGCATGGTAGCTTGTCAGTTGATCTCTTTGTAGGGTCAACTCTTTTAGGGTTCACTACCTTATGATGAACATACGTCTCAGATGTGTGTAGTTTCCTTGTACTTGTAACAAACATTTTCTTCAATGGAGACTGCCTACTCGTACCTTCCCCGAAATTTACCTCTTTTGGTTTCACCTTACCTGAGGGAGTTCTCCTAGCTCTTCCTTCCGGCAGCTCTGTCGTGCCTGTTGTTTGCTCTACCGGAACAGCTTTCGAACGTCTTCCTTTAGATGCTCTTTGCACCACCACCAAACTACCAAAGGCCTCTTGTTTCTCTTCCAATACAACATCATTTGATCTGGGGTTGTTATCCAATTTTGGTTAAGAAGCCTGAACAACCTTAGGTTCTTCCCTTGGTGTGGTATGCAAGCTGCACTGCTCTTTTTTATGCCCAAACTTGCCACAGGAAAAGAAACGAGGTGTAGACCTTCGTGCCCAATATGGAAAACCATATTGCCTATTTTGAATTTAGACAACAGACTTTTTTAAAGGTTGACCTCGACACATATCCGGGCAAAATGAGCATGCTCCTCCACTTCACCAGCCTCTTCTTCCATTTTACGGATAGATTCTTATCAACCTTCAAAGTTCTCCCAAAAATGCTTCTGATCTTCCAAAGATGACAAGTAAAATAAAGCTCTATGGGTAAATCGGGGATTCTTATCCAAATAGCAAGTTTCCCAACCTCATCTTCATAAGGATTGTAGAGAGGCTTCCACCTTTGAACCACAAGGTAGTGGTCTGCCACTATCCAAGGTCTTCCCTTTACTACGTGGGCATAGTCTTTATCCTCTTCAAAACGGAACAAGAGATAATTGTTGTCCAGATCAATCATCTCAAAGGAACTCATGAGATTCCACATGGACTACAATCGTTGAACAAGGAATCTAGTGTTTAGCTTCTTTATTAGTAACTTGACTATTAGAGCTTTCCTTCACTTCCTGTAATCTTCTATATGTTGGCTTTTAGGCAATTTATAAGTTGGACAAAAGGTGTCATCTTCCTCCTCCTCCAAGGCATCCTCCACATCTTCTTCTTCCTCCTCTCTTTTCTGCCTTTCCATCCAGTTATCCTCTTCATCATTGGGGACGTTACCATCCTTATTTAGGTGCAGGAGTTTATCATGGTAAGAAACTAATTTCCGACCCAGTTTGTTGTTAGGGGTTTCCTTCGTTAAGGTAGCCTTCAAAGCCGACACTTCCTCTTTTGATGCGGCCTCAACATTCTTCTCCAACTCTTCCTTCTCCCGCATCTCATCATCCATGGCTTCATCTTTAATACTATCCCCTTTGGATTTCTTAATACTCCTCTCCAACAAGTCGTATTCTTCAAGACTAGGTCCTGGTCTCCCTAAGCACTTCCCAATTTCAGCCATTCTCTCCCACTCTAAAGTAACAACAAAACTTAACAAAACGTTAAATTTTAAAGTATTTGATTGGGGATTCTTGATAATGTCCTTATACTAATTAATGATATTCCCATAAATATTAGAATAAGAAAGTGTAAGAATTTTGTTCTTAAGAATTTCCTAATAGTGGTTTAGACAATGTGATGAATCTTTTTTACTCAGCATGTCTCAACTTTGTTGGTTTAGAAAATATGATGAATCTTTAGATAAGATGGCAAGCGTACGTATCGAATAATATAGGGTTAAGGTGGATCGACATTTTTTCAACATGACTGTACTAAGTGCATTGAGGTGGCTTCATCTTTAATACCAGGATAGTTTGGTTCTCATTTGTTATATATGAAGATCAACTAGCAGGTGTATTCACAAAAACTGTTTCTAGTAGGATCTTCTACAACTCACTTGACAAGTTGAGCATGATTGATATCTATGCACCAACTTAAAGGGGAGTACTGCTTGTGTGAGTTGTCAAATAGAGAAATCATGGGTCTAATTATAAGCTCAATTTATGTTGGTGTGAGTTGTCAATCAAAGTAAATTGAGAGAAATTATAGGTTTGTTAGGATCTCAATTTATATGTTTTGATTCCTTATGTTTTGGGTGAAAATAGATTGAAATTGAAAACATCAATTCTTCTTTTTTAGATACAAGTGAGAATTGAATACATAACCTAATATAAACTACCCAAGCCTCTCACCACTTAAACAAATTTAGTGGCTTGAAATTATCAATTCTCTTTCAATAATTTTGAGCAAGTGTTAACTCTCTTTAAAAAATTTCCTTTTCTCAAGTTTTGTGTTCAAATTTTAAGGGGATACATTCTAAGTGGAACGTGTTCACGGATGGATTGCAACATGTTCATGGTATGTGATCATACATAATGAAAAGGACACATAGCCATTCAGCTCGCCGTGGAAACGCCATTAATTTTGCATTCAACTCTGATAAGTTGTGGCATGAACCGATGACTCATGTTTTCTTCTAATCAGAAACTCTGAATTAGAACTACATGCCTACAACTTTCCCTCAAAGTTCAGAGGGTTGTTCCCATCCTTCACTATGCTATGTTTGTGTACTTTAAAGAAACCAGCGTTATTCATGGTAAATTTTATTTGTATTGGTCAAAGAAATATAAACCAAAATAAATTTAAATAACGGTATTAATGTTTCTCATGTTGTAAGAGATAATTTTATTTTTTTAAAATATATATAATTATGTGGGCCTCATGTTTTCTTTTTCTCTCTCATCTCTTCATATGGTCCCGCATAGGTCCCACACTCTTTTATGTGTAAGTAGGAGATAAAATTATCTCCTACAACATGAGAAATAATAATCCCTATAATAAAATTATTTCATATATTTTTTATTAATGAAAATTTTAGTTCAAATTTCAGAGGGTTATTCTCCTCCCTCACTATGCTATGTTTGTGTACCTTATAGAGATCAGCGTTATTCATTGAAAACTTTAGTTGTATTGGTCCGAGAAATACAAAACAAAATAAATTTAAATAAAAGTATTTCGTCTATTTTTTATTAATGGAAATTTTCCCTCAAAGTTCAGAGGTTTGTTCCCCTCCCTCACTATGCTATGTTGTTTACTTTATAGGTTTGGAGAAATATCATCAAGTGTAAACCAAGGTCCTGCAGCAGTTGACTTCTTATTGCGGTTTCTGCTAGTAACATCTTTTGTTTCAGATTCAGGGGAGTCATAGTACGACACAACTTTGGATTCTGCAGTTCTGGCCATCAGTATGGCAGTAATGTTAGCATATTCTGCTTCTGAAAGATCAGAAGAATTTATGATTTCATCAGACTATTCTTCTTCAGAAGTTTCAGATGTAGTTTCTGAAGAAGTTTGGTGATCTGGTTTTAATTCAAGTATTCTTTGGAAGAAATTGCAGAGGAATTAGAACTCTGAGTGTTTGAGGAAGATTCTGTTGTTTCATAGGATTGCGATTCATCTGTATCTTGAGGTTCTGTCTAAATTATGGCTAATTGATCTTTGAGATCTATTGTCTCAAAAGTTCTTTTTGAAGAGCTGGGATTATCTCTACGGTCTGTGGAATCTGAGGACAAGGAAAGGGTTATTTCCATTCTAGTTCTAGATGAATGTCTTCTAGAAGTAGAAGGTTATTTTCCTCTCTCTCTCTCCCTCTCTCTCTATTCATTGAATACTTTATTTGTATTGATCCGAGAAATAAAAAACAAAATAAATTTAAATAAAAGTATTTCGTATGTTTTTTATTAATGAAAATTTTACATGCAAATATATATATATATATATATATATATATATATATATATATATATGAGAGAGAGAGAGATCATTTGACTCCAGAGTAAGACTTATAAGTCTTACTCCCAGTCCTAGTCGTTGATTTCTGCTCATCCAACGGTTATAGTTTAGGAAGTCATATTAATTAATTAAGTATTAATTACACTATAAATGACAACTGTTGATTTCCGTCCATTAACGGCTGAGATGTGGAGTAAGACTTAAAAGTCTTACTCTAGAGTCAAAAGAACCCTCTCCATATATATATATATATATTTGTGTGTGTGTGTTTTTCTCTTTTTGCAAGAGAAAAATATACCTTTCACAAATATAAAAAGTCATACTGGCTAATTTTTTTAATTGATGGATCCCACAAGTTTTTGTTTCAGCACGAGAGGAAAAAGTTTATCTTGTAATAGGAGAAACTTATATCTAGCTATCTCTCTCTCTATATATATATATATATATATATATATATATATATATATATATATATATATATACACATATAGAGTTTTATAAGAGTTATGTTGTAGGAAAAATGATTGTGTTATGTTATAGAGATTCGTTTTGCGTGCTGAAGTTGTTTTTTTTTTGCTGCGGGCCCCACAAAATGTTGTGTGTGTAGGAAACTTTTTGTGGTCATGTTAAATGATAGATGATAAACCCATATATATATATATATATATATCTATATATATATATAAGGATTAATGTTTCTCATATTGTAGGAGATAATTTTATATCCTATACACATAAAAGTGTGTGGACCCATGTTTTCTTTTTCTCTCTCTTCTCTTCACATGGCCCAACATTGGCCCACACATTTTCATATATATGTAAAATATAAAATTATCTCTCATAGGAAAAAAAATTAATTTAATAATTTTTAATAAAATAATTACGCATTTATTACAGTTTTGGGAATAATTACAGATCTATTGCACAATGTGACGACCCTTTTGGGCGTCACATGTGACGCCCCATTGAGGTGTCTCACCCTAAGGGGAGACGCCTGTTGTGCAAATTTGTAATCAATTAAATCTTCCACACAAATACGCAAGTGCACGTGTCACAAGTAGGGGTGATAATAAGGCTAGGGGCCTATCAGGGGCCTTAGGCCCGGCCCGTTTCGGCTCGGCTCGGCTCGTCTTTTTTTATTATTAAGCCCAGATTTATACTCATGCAAAAGCCTTTTTATTTAAAAGGCCTCAGGCTTCCATAGCCAAGTCCGGCCTTGAAGCCTTAGAGGTTGGCCCGTATACATTAAATTTATTTATTTTTTATATTTTTATATTAATCATTTCAACATCCTTTTCTCAGTTTTCTGTCTCTGCTCTATCTCTTATCCTCGATCTAAGTCATCGTCCCACCAACAGGTAAATGAAGTCATGTTCATCTTCTATTTTATAAGCCATGCGGATTCCACGGCTTATAGTGATGCTTATGGCGGCAACCGTGGAAGAAAATTTAATGTAAAATATGGAAGAAAATTTATTGGTGGGGTTCAAATCTAGTGTAAAATATCTAGAATATTAAGGAATGTGGAAGAAAATTTAATGTAAAGAATCTAGAATGTGGAAGAAAATTAAGGAAAAGCAACGTAAAATAAAGTAAAGGTGTTGTTGTTATTTTGATTTTTTAATATTAATGTTTTTTTATTATAAAAGAAACAACTATTATTTTCTTACAAAAAAATACATATCAGTGCATGATTAATGGGCTAAATACTGCTACAAATTGGAAGGTAAGGTTTTTATTTTTAATAAATAAACAGGCCACATGCTTGAGACAGGCTTTTATTTTTTGTAAACGAACCAGGCCAAAGGCTAATATTATATTCGTAACAGGTAACAGGCTAAGGCCAGTCTGACACGTTTAAATACAGGCTTGGCCCGTTAAGATCAAAGCTCGGCTCGGCTCGGCCCGTTAACACTCCTAGTCACAAGTAATAAAGGGATGTGTGAGTCCAAGTATCGTTCCCCTGGAGATATATGTCAAGTTATGATTATTTAAGTGAAGAAAGTGAGTAAAATGATTGATTGTGATTGTTGGTTTGGTAAAATAAAAGATAATTAATAATAAGAGAACAGTAAACTAAAATAATAGGTATTAAGATGATGGATGAGATATAGGTCAGGATCAATTTCCCTGATACAGCAATACTGATCTGATGCTTTAACGATGCTATATCAATGTTTAACTAGTAACCGAACACTAAGGTATGCTGGGGCTTTTGGCCAACCTAACATATATACCCAATAACTAATTCTCACATCTCTATGGCCAAACTAATCACTGAATTATTTAAGTTCAAGTTCTAGGCTATGTGGAATGAATGATCTCTCTACCCACAACTTAATCAAGTTATATTAACCTAATTAATCCACACAATTCAACAAGGGTCTGGATTCAGAAACCTCTCGGCCCTAACCTCCTCAATATCACATATGTATCTCTCGACATGCACACATGAATAAGATTAAGCAAACTCGTTAAATAACTAATTAAACATTAACATAAACAAAGTTTAGGCATACATCTCAATGTTACAACATAGGTACTTTATCACCTAACCTATGGAGCAAATTAGCTCATGATGGAATTAAATAAAATAGAGAAAAGAAACGAAGACTTCATTGGAAAACAGAAAAGAAGTTGAAAACAATTGCTGTAGGAAGACGTCGTCACTGCCTTGCTCCAGCACTGCTCTTCCTCCTCCAAGGACCTCACTCTCTATCTCTAAAACGTTCCTCCTTGCTTCTGACCTTCCCGAATCTTGAACCTCTCTGACTGTGTTTCGAACTGTACTTTAACTCGTGGAGGAGCTATTCTTAAATAGGAAAAATGGTTGGGCTTTGGGCTTTCAGATTTAAGAGTGGAGATTCATGAATTCGGTTGTTGTAGCCTTATCGTATCCTTGATTCTTGGGCTGTTGGCACTTATTGGATAAGATCTTGATCTTCTTGGATTTCTTGTGCCAATTTGTTGTTGACCGAGCATGAGTTGTTATACTTGTTCTTTGGGATTTTTGGGATAAGACTCTTTCTTTGAATACCGTCCTTGATCTTTGTGATTTTGGGATAAGAGTAAATCTTCAGAAGCTTGTCTTGCTTGCTGGTGTATTGTTGGAGAATAACTAACTTTTGAATTTCAAAAGTTAGTTTGTTCCTTTGTCCACATTGTCATGCTGTAGTGCTTGCTATATCATTACTTCGTCAGCTTCTCTGCTACAACATTTCTACGTCAATTTTCCCTGTAAAGACAAACACTCAACAAGTCATCTTTTCTTACACGATATCAAGGATTATTGTCTTAATTTCCATACTTAGTCATCTCAAAGCATTCAATCATGAATATGCAATAATTAACTCAATTAACATGCAAAGAGGTGAATTTATATGAAATTTATGCAGCAGATTCGTCATAAAAATAGCAAATTAACTCTCATTTGTGAGAGTTATCAACGCCCCAATGGGGCGTCACTCATCAGGTGTTGACATGTGTCATTTTTTTCCAAAAAAAATAAATTAATTTAATCATAAAACTTTTGAAAGCCATAACTTTTGACTCAGGTATCCAAATCAGGTAATTCTTTTTTTGATTCCACACAACTTTACGAGATCTACGCAATGACATCTCATTTGACATATTTTATTTCTCACAAACATAATTTTAATAAGGAAAATAAAATAAAGATTTGGTTTGTGATTTAAACTAAAAAATCAATTTGAAAAATCTGTAGAAATAAAGGAAATAATTAAATAAATATTTTAAATCTCTAAGGAAGAAGGATATTATTTTTGAAATTAATGATTAATGCTATAAGCTTCTGTGCTATTATTTGTGGTCTGAAATTAATGATGGCTTATGAATGTTTTTCAAAAATAAAATTACTTAAATTAGGCGTGATTGCCTCTTGATTGAAACCCAATTTAGACGTGATTGGTGATGTGTCAGGTGTTGACACATGTCACATTTTTAAACTTAGAAGCCTCTGAGTTCTGCGTTTGTGATTTAATATAAAAAATAAATAAAGATTTGATGTGTGATTTAAACTAAAAAATAAAATTTGTTATTTTTATTATAAAAAAAAATTGGTTTGTGATTTAAATTAAAAGTAACAATTATTATTAATAAGAAAAACAAAATAAAGATTTGATTTGTGATTTAAACTCAAAAATAAATTTGAAAAATCTGTATTAATAAAGGAAATAATTAAATAAATATTCCAAATCTCTAAGGAAGAAGGATTACCTGATTTAAATTTAAATTATGTTTGTGAGAAATAAAATATATCAAATGAGATGTCATTGTGTAGATCTCAAAAAGTTATGTGGAATCAAAAAAAGAATTGCCTGATTTGGATACCCAGGTCAAAAGTTATGGCCTTCAAAAGTTTTATGATAAAATTAATTTTTTTTTGGAAAAAAAATGACACGTGTCAACACCTGATGAGTGACGCCCCATTGGGGTGTCTCCCTTTGGGTGAGACGCCTCAATGGGGCGTCACATGTGACGCCCAAAAGGGACGTCACATTGTGCAATAGATCTGTAATTATTTCCAAAACTGTAATAAATGCGTAATTATTTTATTAAAAAGCACTAAATTAATTTTTTTTCATCTCTCATAACATGAGAAACATTAATCTCATATGTGTGCGTGTGTGTGTGTGTGTGTGTGTGTTCCTGCAACCATTTTTTAACTATGTACTAAGGGTAGTACATAGTTACAATATTAAAGTTGGAGATAAAAAATAACTTTAATATTTTAACTATGTAATACCCTTAGTATATAGTTAAAAAACGATTGCAAGAATCCCCGCAACATAAGTAAAAAAGGACTCATATATATATATATATATATATATATATATATATATATATATATATATATATATATATGGGATATGATCAACTTACACCGGTGTAAGAATAATAAATCTTACACCAAATTTTAACCGTTGATTTCCGTGCATCCAATGGTTGAGATTTATTGGGAATTAAAAATTAATTAACGAGTGAGACCTAATAAATCTTAACCGTTAGATGTAGAAAATCAATGATTAAGATTTGGTGTAAGATTTATTATTCTTACACCGGTGTAAGTTGATCCTGCCCCTATATATATATATATATATATATATATATATATATATATATATATGAGGTAGGATCCTTTGACACCGGTGTCAAATTTCAACTTTGACACCTCATCTGAGAGCCGTTAGATCAAAAAAGATCAACGACTCTGATTTGCAAGCATGTGACACCATTGATCTTTTTTGATCTAACGGCTCTCAGATGAGCTGTCAAAATTGAAATTTGACACCAGTGTCAAAGGATCCTACCTCTATATATATATATATATATATATATATATATATATATATATATATATAGGTAGGGCTTTTGGACCATATAAACCCTTATTAAATAAAAAATAACCACTTTGCCTCCCCCAAAACTTTACACCAATATGCCCCTTAATAATCAATTAAGTTGTTTATTTAATCATTAAACATTGGGTAATCGATTAAATTCTATGCAGAATCATTTTCAAGCAATCAATTGCCCTAGGATCCTCTGAATGAAACAATTCAAGCAATCTGGAAATAAAAGAATGATCGATACATTTTTTTGCTACCTTAGCATCTAGGCATGAAGAAGAGATAAATTTAAGCAGCAATTCATACACAATTTGTAAATGTGGCCAAGCAGGATCAAACATTAGCTGATCATCATCATTCTCACCACCACCAGCACCACCCTTATTAGCTCTATAAATAGGTCGGAAAACTCTAAATAGATTAATAGCTCACATTCTACACATAGCAAGGATAATAGGCTCACTAAATTTCATTGACCCACAAGCCACAAAATCAACAAGTTCAACCAAAGTTTTCCTTTTCACATCTTTATCCGCAACGTTCTTACCAAAGGCTAGTGAAATCAAACGTAACACAACAAAGGCTCAACTTGCTCACAAACAGGTTCATCTTCTCAGCATTAGGTACATCCTTAAACGACACCAAAGGTTTGATCCCAAACACCATACTCGCCAGAAAAATCGCCAACGAAGCGGTGGAATGCGACTACTTGCCTCAGGGCGACTTGTCTGAGTCAGGGTTCAATGACTTCCGAGGAAGCTTGCTGAAGAATTGCTTGAGCATTGCGACCCAGAAGCTGAAATCAACGAACTCCAAAGCTTTTAGATTGAACCCATGAAGGAAGATTCAGAATCAATCGAACCAGAGAATGTTAATTTCAACGTGTGCCTGGAAAAGGGAAATCAGAAACCCTAAATATCGGTTGCCGAAGCAAGTAGAAATTTCGATCAATAGAGGGTGTCGCATGAAATTGAGATCCACATTCGAAATGGGTTCGAGGAAATTTCCAATTTTGCAGCATGCATAGATGGAAAAATCAAATCTTGAAGATTGTGGTTTGTATGGTGACGAAGAACAACATGAACCACAAGAGGAATGATGAATCAGATGAAGAGAAAAGGAAAGAGAAAAAGTTCAAAATGAATGGTTAATCAATTACACAAATTTTTTAATTGATTATTAGAGACAGATTGGTGTAAAGTTTTGGGATGGAGCCAAAGTAGTTCTTTTTCATTTATTAAGTGTTTATATGTTCAAAAGGCCATGTATAAAGTATGCCTATAATATGAGTGAAATTCAAATACAAAAAGTCAAGTATTAAACTTTCTTTTTTTCCTTGTACAATGTAGTGTATAACAGAGCAAATGTCCATATAAGCGATTCATATAATTATTACATGGGAAAAGATTCGTTTATAATTTTTTTTTTTATAAATTACACTAAGTATGACCGGTCATACACTCTTTATTGAAGTATGACCGGTGATACTTAGTGTAGTTTGTAAACAAAATTTTTGTAAATATAACATTCCCCTTATTACATATACTAGACCCCACCATCTTTCGTATTCATGTATGTTGAGGATTCTTTCCACAAAGAATTTCTTAACCACTTCTGAAATCTGATGCAGATCTTATAAATCAAACCCTGACAATTCAATTTCCTTTTCATCTTAACAAGCATTAGTACTAATCAATGAAAATGAAAATGAAGAAAGCGAGACCTGTCCATACTATCTTGTACTATCTCTATGTATCTTATTTAATTGTCTGGACCATACAATATATCGATATCAATCTAGCATGAGCAAGAGAAAATATTAAGATAAGTTGGCGTATTTAGTCAAATCACTTTCTGAATGCCTCAATTTTATAGTACTTAACGGTGTAGTCATCTTCAATTGTTGAAGAACAAAATACGCCAAGAGCTTAGTTCTCACAAGAAACCCGGATTCAGTGGCCGTAGAATTTGATTTGATAATTGCTAATTCGGTTTGGTGGGTGCAACTGCAACCATATACATATATATAACCAAATAGAATAGAATTGTATAGGATTGTGGGGGAACCAAATCTTACGACGCCGACGAATCCATCACGCGTTATCAATTTGGATGTGCGTTGGGTAGGTTTTATTTTGCGTCCATTTAATTCTGAAGAGACTATCTATATGTATATATACACCGTCCGTGCCAGCGTCAAGAAGTGTGGCCTCTATAGTTTATAGAGTAAATATCATTTTTAGTCCTCAACAAATTTCACGATACCCGCTTTAGTCCTAGCAAATAAAAAGATCCATCGTGATCCCTAAGAAATTCAAAATGGACAAATTTTAGTCCTTTTAGGAATTAATATGAGTCTTTTTTGAATTTGTGAGGGACCACGATTTCAACTAAATTGGTCCATTTTGAATTTCTTAGGGACCACGATGGGCCTTTTTATTTGCTATGAACTAAATTGGGCATCGTGAAATTTGCTGAGGACCAAAAAGAATATTTACTCTAGTTTATAATATATATCCAGCTTTGCTCATACAAGTTTGGTAAGCTTTTGAGAATAATAATAATAATAATTTTAAGTCGAGTTTTTGCAAATAAAAATTCCAAGTAGTTTTATTTATTTTTTAAGCTATAGATCTCACGTTGTCATTTCAAGTTACTGACGATAAGCTCATAAATTGAAACTTTGAATTCCTGTCCATTACAAACCGCACAAATGATTTGTGCGATCCCGTGTTACGGCGATCTTTGGCAGTTTCTAAATGTGTTTTTGTTTTTATGTGTGGTACATTAATAACTGGATCAACTAAATCTTAAAAGTCTATGCTTACTTAAAACTTTATCTTATACTCTAATCATCACTCAAACTATGATGGATCGCATTTTCAAAAAAAAAAAAAAAAAAAAAAAAAACTATGATGGATCGCCATTTTTTGATGGTTTCATATTTTTGGGTCCACGAAAAGCGATTTTCTTATCAATCAATCTTAGCGTGGGGAGATAATGTATTCCACTTGAATTTCCTTATGATATCCAAGCAATATTACATTTTCAAAGATTATCCTCTTTCTTCCACTATATATTATCACGCATTATAATAAGATCAAATTACATCAGTGTTACTAAACTCATCGCTCACCCGATTCATTTAAGATACCGAATTAACCAGTCACAGATTAAATAGGTTGGATTAAAATTACAAAATAATATATAATAAATATAATAATTGAGGCTATACAACACACATGTAGTGCAGTGGCCTAATGGTAAATGTCACACCCAACCATCAATAGGTAATGATTTTGGCATAATTTACTTGCTTGATCGAATCGATTGGTGGTCTGATTTCTGGTTCAACTGGCTGGTCCCATCCAGTTTTACCAACATTGCATTGCACAACGCATTTACATTATCAAATTCTTAATCTTTGTATGAGTGATTGGTAGTTATATGCTTCATATCCTTCGATCTTGCCAACTAGAGCATATTTCCCCTGATAAAACCCTCAGAATGAATGAAGTTAGTTGCTATATCTGTGTTAACCTCTGTATGCATGAAATGTCCCTTTCGACTAATTAGGCATGCAAGGCTACTTTACGTGAAAAAGATTAATCACCAAAAACGTTGTAGAATTTGCAACACCGCGAGCACCTTCCACCCAATTTTACATTGGCTAAATATAGTTCCTTCGCAAACGGGTTTATTTATATAAGAGAAATCTTAGCTATTGTTGGAGTAAGATTTCTTTTAGTCTTTGTCATTGTTTACAGAGTTCGTTTTTTCTAAAGTTATTTTAGACAATTTTGTCTATGTTCACCAAAACAATGTTGGGGCGAAAATTTCAGTATATTTGTAATTTTAATTTATTTCAAGGTTATAGTAATCTTTATCATTTTAATTTTTTAATCCTAAAATAACGTCATTTCGATAAATATTAGATAAAATTATCTAAAATAACGTTAGATATTTTTTTCCCTTATTTATATAGTTGGTATGTTTTTGGTTCACAGCTGGCTGATATATGATTGACATTTCTACACTTTCCCTTCATAAAATATGTCGCGAGAACCATGCATGTCCCACGATCGTAAAAAATTGATATAGAACATCAAGGTTTTCTTAATTTGTTCTTTGAAGATAATGACACACTCCACAAATTAAATAATGTCTGTACGTACGCCCCGTAGTGGATTGAAGTTGCTTCTAAGATGATAAGGTTAATGCTAGTGGTACGTAGCATATAGCTAGCGTTAGCAAACGTCTGCCTCACATTTTTCATTCTGTTGTCTTGGTCTCAGGATCGGAACTGCATGCGTATTCACGAAAGCTACTTTGTAGAACCACGTCAAGTTGAATATGCATGAAAATGACTCAACAAGTTGTGCAACCTCGCTCTACCTATGCCCATATATGCATGAAAAGCCGGAGCAAGGGCTAAAAGACAAACTGAGAACTCTACAAGATTTGCTCTTATGCTATTTCCATGATTGATCTTATGCAAAATTCCATGGATTTGGACCTCCAACATGATGACAACTTGATACTGGCCTAAACTTTATTAAGATATTCTACTCATTGAGAAATTGATTAATTATACGCGTTGGTTTAAACTTTAAAGTTCACGTAAGTAAGATCAATTCAATTTTTGTCACAACCCGCTTTCTCCTTAAGAGAACAAAAGCAGTACGATTCTTTTACGAATTCTGTCATAGGAAGCGCGTCCAAAAAGTAAACCCACTTGAAAATGAAATTAATCACTCTATACCATGAAGGGTTAATTGCTTTATTGTGAAACAAAACTCAATCGCACTGGTCCGGCTTCTATTTTGCTACACAACTATTATTATACTTCAAATATTACTGTCACCACCACCATCAATTACCACGAGTTATTTCGACTTAATCAGTGATCTCGAGTTCGAGGCTGACTATACAATTCTGTTAAAATTTTGATAGGGAGAATTTTATATACCATTTGGTCACAGGTCAATCCTAAAACTTAAGCTTAATTCAAATCTAAAGCTTGATTTATGATCAAGTAGTTCAGAGTTCGATCACATTGTTGACTCCATTATCAAATAAAAGTTGAATTTAAGCACAAGATAACCAAAAATAAATAAAGAAAATGTGCATTATCCATGCTTTGTGAGAGGGTATCCATGTGTTAAGAGATATATTAAAAGCATTTGTGTCTCATCCTAACCACTTAAACTTTTAGGTGAACTTACACTTACAAAAATCTAAAACATTAACATGTTTATTCTTATAGAGAATTAAAGTGGTGATAAAAAGAATGAATTTAGCAATTTTTGTTATTCTTAAGTAACAAAAATGTTTACAAACTAATATAATGACGCCATATAAAAGTAAACAGTTGGGAGTTTACTTGGTTGACCCTAGCTGCTTACCTATATAACGGATATATAGTGCAACAGAATTAGTAGGTCACGCTGATGATCAAATTCAAAAGCATGACATGCTATTATGGCTTGAAAAAAGATGTACATTAATATTATAAAATCTTAATGAAGACTATATACACAGTATTAAGACTTGATATGTTATTAAGAGTACACAATACTAAGATGTCACAACATCAATTCTTTATTATTGGCTTTTGTCACCTAGTATTTCAAAAATTAAAATCTCCAACGCATTGTATCCTTATATAAGAACTAATTACAGGGGTCGCCTAAAAATATGAATTTGATAATTATTTTGAATATTTAAGTGACAAAAATATTTAAAAAGACTACTATAATGACATGATAATATTTGAAAGGCCAGTTTAGGAGTTTAATTAAGTCTATACGGTCCTTACCTACATATCCATAACAGATATTTAGTACAACACAATTTTTGTAAGAGTTTAGTCTATAGGGTCTTTTTTTTTTTGTCATTTTTTTTTCTCAAATAACTAATGGAAATTGTTATGCCCTCATGGGTATGTACCCAATATAAATTGTACCCTCATGGGTATGTACCCAATATAAATATTTAAAATTAAATTAAATATAACCAACAACAAATAAAATACTTTATGAGTATCATCATATTCAGAAAAAAGAAGAAGATAATTACCGGAGTAATACCGATAACTAGAACATATGTATTTCCTTTTAACCATATGATGAATCAAAGTTCGCCTTAATTTCTTGCATTATTTTTAATAGGGATTTAATTTTTGGGTTCTTTTTTTCATTTTTTTTAAATATTAACCAAGAAAAACTCTAAATAAGTCATTTATCATAAAAAAAATTCATTTTTCTTCGTCAAACGTATTAATTTTCTTCTTTCGATATTCATATTAATGTTGAATTTTTTGTGGTAAATTCTTTATCTTTACGTTTTATTCATTTTTGAAAAGGAGATTAAAAAAAAAAATTATACATGGGTCCTCCTTAATAAAAGGATGATTCAATATAATGGGTCCAGAAAAAGCCCAGATGCAGTCACGTAATCTTCAATGGATTTAAGTCCATTCTATTCTCAATTTCCAATCTTTTCAATGTTATCCAATGCACCACGTATAGTCCAAAATCCAAACCACCGGTTTAAGCTTTGCTTGACTTTGAGTTATGGCCAATTGGCCACAGGCACAGCCATGGGAGGGCCTTTTTTTATTGGATATACATAATACATGAACAGGTCCTGTAATAGTAGCTATTATCCTTCAATAGTAGCTATTATCGACCATTAATATCAATAAGTTTTAAATGCTAGCTACTGCATGCCCACTTACACCTATATCAAATATAATATAAGAAAAATAAAAATAATTACAATTTAACAAATAAAATTATCCCCAGTTTTATGGGGAAATCAGTTTTATATAAATTTATCAATATATACTGCAAACCCACTTACACTAATATAAATATAAGGGAAATACAAGTCTCATCTTATAGGAGACTTGTTACCTCATGCCATAGACACAAAGTATATGGGGTCCACTCTTTTAAAAATAGAAAAAAACAAATAATTGTTAGCACAACTTTTGATGTATGAGTAGGAGGATATGTTATCTTATGTAACATGAGAAAAACATACCCCTAAATATAATATAAGAAAATAAAATAATTGCAATTTATCAAATAGAATTGTCTCCAGTTTTGTGGAGGTGAAATTTTATGTAAATTATTGATATATTTTGGAAAAAGTGTTTGTCCTTTTAAATGACACAACTTATATCATTTCACTCTCACAAAGAAGTGGGACCCACATCTTTATTTTTTTGTCAACTCTCTCTTCTCTTTTATCTATCCATTTCTCTCTCTTAAAATGACACAACTTTACATCCTTTAAAATAACACACACTTTCCCCATATATTTTTTTGTATAAATTTAGATTAAGGTTAAGGTTAGGTGTACTTTATGTTTTAAAATTTAGCAAAAGATAAAGAGCTTGGGTCTTATATGCTGGATGGAGGCTTCTTTACTTGATTAATGTAACTAGTTTTCAAAAAAATTAAAATTAAAATTAAAAAAAGGAAGTAAAAAATATTAACAAGAGCCTAATTACATATCATTCTAAGACACGCCCATAAAATTCCTTTGAACTAAGTTTCTACACTTCTGAAGGGGATGATTGTGAACTAGAACTCCCCAATCTTGATCAATAACATGGGAAGTTAACCAATTAACTACTCCATTTCCCTCTTTGTGGGTATGGGACACAACAATCCTCCACTGTCTTTTGTGTATGAGCTCTCGAATTCTACTAACTATCATGTAAAAAGGCTAATGGTGATCACAATATTTGATTATAAAACTTTTGGGCTGCAGTTGAATCTGCCTACATACAGATGCAATTGAATACCAAGCCAGTTGGAGCCCGATCAAAGAACCTCAAAGTTTAGGCATCATAGAACTCACACTCCCCAAATTCTTTGAGAAACCAACAATCCACTTACCACAACGGTCCTATATCACACCACCCACTACAAGAAAACTAGTATTTGGAGGCAGTTTATCTGAGGCAATTTCCTTTAAACCGTCTCCAATTTACACTTAGAAGCGGATCTTCCAGCGTTTAAATTGATTCGAAACGGTTATGGTATAACTGACTCTAAATGTATATTAGAGACAGTTAAAATAATCACCCTCATTGACCATTTAGAGGGGATTACAGTAAAACCGCCTCTAATTGCTATATTTGGAGGCAGTTATACATCAACCGCCTCTAAATATATATTAGAGGCGATTAAAATAACCGTCCTTATTGAATATTTCCTTAACCGCCTCCAAATATAACAATTAGAGGTGGTTTTACTGTAACTGCCTCTAAATGCTCAATGGGGGCAGTTATTTTAACCGCCACTAATTTACACTTTAGTGGCTTGCTCACACAGTTTCGAGCAGTGATATTCAAAGAGTGAGATCTCTTTGTTCATATGTTGGATCATCTTCAAATATGGTCAATGTGTTCTTCTCGTGTAATACTTTACTCTGACCGTTCAGATTTTTAAGTTGAATCCTCTGGTGTTATATATAAATTTCGGAAGATGGTTGTTACACATGGAAAAAAACCATCTCACCTTCACTTTGAAGTCCCACATTGAATGATCATTGCTCCTCCTTCTCCATTTCCTTCTACATAAGAACCCACACTAACGCACACCTACAATAAGAATGCAAGTACACACCAAGAGACTTATTGAAGAGTCCATTAATGATACTTGAGCTTAATACTATAAAGCTTGTGTCATAATAAAAAACTGCACTATACAAAACCATTAGAGAGGCGATTTAACTAACTGTCTTTGGAAAACTTGAATATAATATTGAGGTGTCACGGTCACCCGTTATTTGGAGGCGATTACAAGTTATTTGGAGGCAGTTAATATAACTGCCTCATAATGCCTTTTGGAGGCGGTTAAATAACCGCCTCAGAATGTATTTTAAAGGCGGTTATAATAACCACAAAGAACAATTTTTGGAGGAGGTTAAAATAATCGCCGCAGATTGTCATTTGGAGGCGATTATTCCAACGGTTCATGAAAATCGCCCTAGATTGCCTCGCGACGGTGGTAACACCAATGGTTCATAACTGCCTTATGAAGCAATTAGAGGTGGTTTGAACCGCCTCAATATGCTAATACAATCACCTCTGAAATTCAGTTTTCTTGTAGTGACCGCAACCTGTTTGAAAATTGTCCATTCTGCAAAACACATCTATATTTAACTTAGAGCCTGTTTGGTGTGATGTATAAGGCCTGATAGTATAAGCTTATACTATACGTTATGACATTTTCAGTTGTTTGGTGTGACCATCGTATAGTATAAGCTTATACAACAGGATCCCCTAATACATCAAAACGATGTATAACTTAATCTGGCCTAAGGGAAAGGGATAAGGCCTGATAAGAGGTTGGTGTATTAACATCGTTGACTAGTGTAATTCTCAAAAATTAATATATTATTTTAATAATAATATATTAATATATTGAAAAATTATTAATTTTTAAAATATTGAATATTTTTATTTTTATAAAAATTAATTTATATTTTGTACACACTGATCAATAAATTTTCATAAAAATTAATATCATATGACATTTTTTGAAGAATTATATAAATTCTTTATTAAAAGATATTTTTATCCTACATAGTATTATACAGTGCATTACCAAATACTAGATGATATTATCTTATACAATACCGTACCAAACGCTGGATAGTATTAAAATTCAATCAGGTCTTATACAATCAGGCCTTATACTATCAGGCCTTATCCTATACTATGCACCCAACATGCTCTTAACCCAGGCCTCAGAAGGAAATATCGACCTTATTAGAACTTCTTCTTTTCGGTTAGGAAAAATATCTACTACATCAAGAGAAGTATCTGCATGAGAGATATTTGCAGCAAAGGTTCTTGTTCGGTTAATAAGATTGTCAAGGGTTAAATTGCACCCTCAGAAAATCAGTTTGTTTCGATTTTTTCAAACTAGCTAGCTGATTACTCTAAACATATTCCAAGAATATTGTTGCTTATTGTTGTGAAGAGTCCTCAGATTCATAAGTAACCAATCAAATTCTTTCGATCTTTTCAGGATGAAACTTTGTTGAATAACCTTAATTCTTTGAATCCCATTTCTCATAGGTGAGCAAACCTTCTCCCAACTTACTGAGTGGACTCTCCTCTAGTTTCTAGTCGTAAAAGAAACTTCTTGTGGTTTTTTCAATATCATCGCACACTGCCATAGGTAGAATAAATGTCTACATAGCATCAGTTGGCATTGTTGATATACAAACTTTTGCAAGAGTAACCCTCCCAGCTAAGATAATGAAGATTGGTTCGATTGTTCACACAATCCAAGATATAGCCAAAGGTGTTTTTTCTTACACACTTGTGATGAAAAAGAATGCCTAGGTATTTACCAAGGTCATTGGTTATAGTATACCATAGGCAATCACTTATTTCCTAAGTGTAAACATAGTTGCTCATTCCTAGAGAAAACAGCCAATGTCTTGTCGAGGCTAACCCTTTGCCTAGATTCTTAGCAAAATTCTCTCAAAACTTGATTAATCACATGACTTGCTGAATGGTTGCTTTTGAAAATAGAAGAATATCGTCTGCAAAAAATATATAGGAGAAAAAGGGCTTTCCTTTTTAACTTCGTTGGCTTCAAAACTTTCACTAGCACCAATGCTTGGATTACATGATCCATTCTTTCTACTCACAACAAAAATAATAAGGGAGAAATTGGATCTCCTTGCCTCATTTCTCTTGTTGGCTTAAATCATGCATTGTTGCTCCATTCCATACTAGATTCATTATGCTAGTCAAAACACATTCATAAACCAAATCAATGAGGGGTATCATGAAGGAAACTCTAGCTTATGTGATTATAAACTTTTTCCAAATCAATCTTTTTAGCCATCCAACCGCTCTCATCCTTCCTTCTATGCATAGAATGAACTATCTCATTGTAATTATCACATTGTCAGCAGTGTGGTGCAATGTTTTCAAAATTGAGTTTTTACGTAGAAATGGAAAGGGGTGGTAGAAACGTAAATGGTAAAAACGACACTAAACACAAAGTTTCTACTGCTTAAGGTCAAGATACAAAATTATATATATGCATGTAAACAAAAAAACACATAAGCCACTACTCAAAATTCAATTAAATAACTTCATATTTAAAATATATAAGTCACATAACTATATAAAATATAACTCCAAAAATACAAAAAGAGAAAATTGAGTATAAAAAATGGAAAAAATAATTTTTTTTTAAAAAGAATAAAATACCGAGTTTAAGTAAAAACTTGTGTTTCTGCCATTTTTAGGTTTCTACGCGGCATTTTTACACATTTTTTCTAAGAAACATTTTTACTTGTGTTTTACCACGTTTTTACACTACGTTTCTACCATTTTTATGTTTTTACACTAGCTTTTAACAACAATGGTGTGGTGGTCTTTCACAAAACTACATTGGTTATGAGATACTAGTTTTGACATATGCTCCCTCAAGCAACTTGCAATTACTTTTTGTGACAATTTTATACATCAAGTTGCAAAGGTTGATTGGTCAAAACTGCTTCAAAGATTCAGCACTTCCCTCAGAGAATGAAAAACTTCAATGATTAAGTTGTAGACTGGTGACTTAACTATATCCCACTGTGTTTACAAAAAGGCTACATGGAGCTTATCCAAATCAGGGGCTTTGAATTTCCCTACATTAAACATAATTGACTTTAGCTCTTTATGTTGTGGAATCTTGGCGCTTCTCAATCCTATTATTCTAGTCAAGGGAATGCACCTTTGATAGAAAATTTTGTTCTTGTTTGATCATCTTCATTGTAAAAGATTATGAAAGAATGATATAACAATATTGATCGTCTCTTCTACATCATCAATCTATTCCCCTTGCTCGTTCCTAATGGCATCAATCCTATTCTGTCGTCTCACAGCTACCATAATGGAATGGAAATACTTGTTGTTTTTATCACCATATTTGATCTAGTTACATTTGAATCTTTGGTACCATGAAAACTTTTAGCGAACAAGGATTGTTTCCAGCCCTTTCCAAAGTTTTTTTTGCAACATATATAGGCTTCTATATGGATTAATACAAAGTTGGTTATCAATGCTTTTGAGCTAGCATACAATCGGTTCTTTTGTCTAGTCATCTCCACGAATGTGCTTTGGAGCCATGTTTAACTTCTGCTTGAAAGTTATCCCTCAACGAACCAATTACTTTCTTGCTACCAGCATCTGGTCATGATTTAATTTGCATCTAATGGTTCACATGACTAATGAGTTAAAGTCTTAATGCAATTATATTAGTGGATAAGATTGAGTGTAAAATTTTTTATTTTTACGGCAGTGTATGTTAATCGTGGCCTTTATTAAAATAATAAGTTTGATCACTTTTGACCATGAGATCCCAACAAATGTGATACATGTATTAGAAATGAATACAGAATGATTACATGTGGCATGTTTGCGGGACCTGAACGGTCAATAGTGATCAAACTACATCACATTGGTAAATAATTTTTAAATTATGTTATTTTAGTAATTTTTTAAAACCATATTATATTGATCAATTTGCCAAGTTATAGTTAACAACCTTAGTTTTCTTAAAGTTACACCAATCTAGTCATTTGTTTTGCTCTTGAGGAAATTTTTGAAGACTAATGAACTAGTTAGGTAGGAAAAGCCTCAGAGCTCGGGTAAAGGGAAAAAATGATGTTGGTCTTACCATTTTGTCCCAACTATAGGGAAACAAACAATAAACATATCAAAGTTCTTGAGTTTAAATGAAATTAAGAAGCAATAGAAAACTCCTATGAAAGACAAGAAAGTTGAAGGAGAAAAAAAGTATTGTTCTACATATGAGCTTTGCTAACTTTAGTATTAAAGTTTAATTAAGGTGATGTGTGGTTACTACACATCAATGGTGTACTTGGACTCAAAACTTAACTAGCTCTTGGTGGAGGAACTTTTGCTCTACAAATTAAGGCTACACATGGATCAAGTTTAAGAGAAATTAAGGTCTAAACGAATTATTTTTATTTGGATTAGGTTAGATCATATTTGTCTAAAAAGAAAAATGTGAATTCTAGGAACCTTAAGGGAGCGTTTGGTAGAGGAAAAAAAAATTACCTCAGAATCACGATTTTCGTGAATATAGTGGGAAAATGAATTTTCTGGAAATGTTATCAAAAAATTGTTTGGTAGGCCAAAATATTACTGGGATTATTTGCTCAAGTTTACTAAGCCTATGTTTGGTTGATTGTTAAATATTAATGAGAATATAAGATGATTTTACGAAAATATCCTTACTAAAAATTATTCAGTCTCAATTCTCTTCTCTTTCTCTCACAGTCTTAATTTACATACAAGTATACGGGTGTTAACTTGGGGGAGTATCACTGTTATGCTTAAGAATCAGAAGCCAAAGAAAAAATCAGTGAACAACCACCGGCGGAGAAGCAACCTGCCGGAAGGGAAAATTTTGGGGAGCCAATACTCCTTTAAATCCAACAAAAAATTCGATCAAACATGCAAACAACATCAGATCTAAAAAATATAAGACTTGGGTTCTACCCGGTGCCAATCAAAACCACGCGTGGAGAAGGAGATAAGACTTTTGGTAAATTTCACTAAGTTGATGCTTCTTATCCACAAGTTGAAAATGCTTAGACTCTAGTGGATGCGTGCGATGTATATGTTGGAGAATCTTTAGCTTCCCGAACTTTGCAGCCCTAAAAAATGGGGTTTCATCACTCTTGTTTCTGACCTCTAGCATTGCATCTTGCCGCAGCGGAGGATCTAAACCCATGATGACGTCCACCATCTTGAGATCTTCTGTAAATACGGCCTCGTGAAGGAGGGTGTTTCCTTCTATATTTTGTTTCTCCAATGCATTTTGCTTCTCATTTTCATTTTGCTTGTTCAGTAACTCTTGTAGGAGTTGTGGAGTTCCTGAGCGTGCTACATCGTGAAGAGCAATGTTCCCAAACAAATTGAAAGGCTCGAGCAACTTCCATGATTGGATTTTCTTGAATCACCATCAGGGGTGCGCTCTTGGAGAAGATGAAGAACAGTTTTGCGCGTTCTGAAAGAGAGAGAAGGGAGAGAAAGAGAAAGAGAAGAGAGAGTGAAGCAGTAGAGGGTATATTTGTCCGAAAAATTCATTCAATATTTTCCCATCGTGTGTGAAAATAAAAATACCATGTCTTATATGGTATTTCTGTTTGGGAATCGGTATTATAAATCAAAATCCCGAGAATAAAATTTTTCCATGCAAACTTTTACTTCTCTTATACCAAACATGGGAGAATAATTTTCCCAATTTCATTTTTTTATTCCAAAATAATTCCATATAACAAACAACACATAAAAGTGAGCCACCAATGCTCGATCTTTTTCCTTTTTTCTAGAAGAGTATTACTACAATTATTTTAAAAATGGATGTAGATTTAGGTATAGCATGGTCAATTTGCATGCCTCGTTCTTGGAGAGGTGCTATGACTAGCTATTTAATTTATAGGAATAAAGTAAACTGTATACCCTCATTTATGCTAAGGTGCTTCCTTTATTTATTAGTGTGTTCATATAAACATAATTGAGGCCATCCAGAATTTGAAAGAGTGTGAAAGGTTACAAGCTATGCTATGTTTTTAGGGTACGAAAACAAAGGCTCTGTAAAAAGCATGTTCCTGCTATGCACATGTTTCTCGTGTGATTTTATTCGAAATTTAAGGCTTTAACCTGAATTAAAATTAAGGAGTTATGTGATAATTTTTTAGGAAAATCCAAGAGTGAGATCATAATTTGAGTTGTTTCTAATAATTAATGCGAGTGAGATCATAATTTGAGTTGTTTCTAATAATTAATGCGAGTGAGATCAATCTCATATTAAAAAGAAACTAAACTGCAATCTACTAGCTGTCAAAACTTAATTGAGTTTAAAACAATATAATTTGATATAATAAAATATGAATTAATTTGATATAATAAAAAAAATTGACTATGTCAAACAATCTTAATATATATAATCTTAAACCCACCATTGGAAACTTTGCTGACGTGTCGCTCTCTTCTTCATTCTCAGCTTTGTGTTCGCACTTAAGAATAGTTTGAAAAGTTACCTCTTTTGGAAATCTTTTATTATTCGAAAATAATAAAATTAAAGAAGGGTGAGATAATATTTGATATTCAAAATTCGTTAATGGCAGACAACTGTATAAATGCTCCACTATTTCCTGCATCAGTAATGGTTAAATCTATTAAATAAGCACTCAGATTTTTTTAAATAAAATACGACTTTGCCTATAAATAGGATATATGTAATTGGCAATTTTTCCTTTGCTTATCATTAGATTCTTCCACTTCTCCAGTTTCAGATTGCTTCTCTTTTTTGTGTTTGTAGGCTTTTCTTCTACATTATGTTCTCAAAATATGATTTTATAAAGGACCTTAATCCTACCAAGGAAGGTTGGAAGATTAAGGTTAGGGTGCTTAAGAGTTGGAAAGTTCCTAATTTTCAACGTAGGGATTTTGATGACAACTTGGAGATGGTTCTGTTGGATGAACAGATGAATACATATTTGTTTTTTTACTTTATTTTGTCATCTCTGTTTGCGTTTGGTTTTGGATGAACAAATTCTTAATGTGTTTTTTTGTAGGGTGGACGGGTCCATGCCACTGTTAAAAGTTCTTTACAAGTGCGGAAAAAATTCGTGAAGGATATGCTCTTCTTCCTTTTTTAACTATTGTATGTATGCGTTTGTAGGGTGGAAGAATCCATGCTATTGTCAAGTTGTTCTTCTATTAGATGAACATGTAATATTTTTTTTGTTTTTTTCTTTGCGGCTCTGTTGTATAGCAAGGCCAACGGGATGATTTGGAATCAGTAAAATATGTACTTCTGTACTTCCTCAGATGAAGGTATGACATTCTTCTCTATCTATTTTTCTCCTACAAGTAATTTCTCCATAATTCTTTTCATTTTTTGAATATTATAAAATAAATAAATTGCACAATTGATATTGTTTTGGAAAAGTATCTTTGGGCATGACATATTATAAAATAAGTACATTTTTAATATATACAATGATTTCTCACAACAGCTACGAAATATGGATCACAAGCTTGAGTGTACTTTGTGGGAGCGATATGTAGATCAAGTACAAATTTTCTTGGCAAATAATCAATCTCTTCAAAATGTGGAAAAAGGATTTCAGGGATATTTTTTATAGTTCTTTCTTATTTTATGCATATTTTTCAGGGTTATCAGTGAGGAAAACGCGAAAAATGCATAATGGTGGAAAATTAAAAGATCAAGGCCAGTGAAAGCAATCAATCTACCTTGAAACCAACTTTATCAATGAAATTTGGGTTAAAATAAGAAGAACGGTTTATGAGTATAATAGATAAAAGAACATATAATAGTGGAAAATCAAGTGGGAAACGAACTGAAAACGCTCTGCTAGGGTTTCGAATGTCGGAGAAGACAAGTCATGCAATCTCGCCGGAGGAAGCTGATATTTTGCAGCGAAGTAAAAAAAGTATAAAGGGGGGATAAGCATTTTAGCCATGATCAGACAATGATACCGAGAGAGGAGGAGTGGATGAAGGAAGGTATGTCTTTCAAAGAAATGTTGATGAGGCACAATGGGGAGTGGCCAGAGGAAGGGGAACTAGAACTGGAAGAGGATGAAGAGAAGGCAGAGGATCAAGAGTTGGTCGATGAAGGGGAAAAGCAACCTAAAGTAATCTGGGAAGTAGATAAAGATGGTCGGATAAATGATACAATCCGGCAAGTGTATCGATCGTTCAAGTAATAAAGTGATAAGTAAGTTATCGTCTCCACAGGGATTGTGAGCGAATATCTTATAAACGTCCTTTCAAGATATAAAACCCAAGTGATTTGAAGAACAATAGAAATTAAAGACAAAGACGTATTTTTGTATTTTAAAAATAAGAGAATGATGCAAAATGATTTGGATAAAAATATGAGAAATATTGTAGCTAGAGCGCACTCACCTTATGATTCCCACTTCTTACTTTGGATTGATTCACAATATTTATTCATATAATTACTCGGATAAATTATTATCTAAAAATATTTATTAGTTAACCCTCAATTCCTTGCAATGTTCCTCATGGTATTAAGCAATGAACGCAATCATTTAAGCATCCGCAATTAAATACACATCTATTCCTAGCATGCATACCAATTGTTGTCCTACCCCCTTTCAAGATGAAAACCCCAATATTCCTATCTAGGGTTCTAATCCTCAAACTATTCCCAACTATCAGATTGATCAGTTCTAATAAAGAGAATAGGAAATACGCACAAGGTAGAGACAAAGATAATTATACAATAAAACTAAATCAATCCATCGTAACAAGGGTTCACATAGGGCTCGTGACCCTAACTACAATAAAAGAAAACTAGCCAAGCATAATCATGGCTAAAACTAATCCAATATTCAAAAGCATAAAATTACAGAGAAAAGAGAAGAAGAAGAACTGTAGAAGAATCCTCCTGAGCTCTGCCGTCGGTCTCCTTCTGAAGAAATAGGTCGGAATCCTTAATTTTGTCAAAAGGATCCTATTTATAGGACTCTTTTCCTTCTTCCAAAAATACCCTCATAGCATCACGGTACAATTTCCCGCAACCCGGCGCCAGTTGGCGCCGGTGTGGCGCTACTTCGCGCGGAGTTGCTGCCTCGGATACCAAAAGTCGGACCTGATTGCGTGGACCGGCGCCAACTGGCGCCACCCTTTGTATTGCTGGGCGCCAATTGGCGCCATTTACTTGTCTTTGGGCGCCACTTGGCGCCATTTACTTACTTTTGGGCGCCTAGTGGCGCCATAATGTAGGTGCTTAATATGTGTGGCGCTAGTTTGCGCCAATCTGGCGCTAACTAGCGCCAATTCTCTGGTATTTGGCCTGCGCAGCACCCGGTGAAATTTCCTATGTGTGGAGTCGCGTCAACAGGCTTTCTGTAATTTGTAATTTTCACTCCTCTTTTTCCTGTAAAAACACAACCAAAAGGTAAATATTATTGATATAGAAAGAATCAATATAAATAGCAAATATGCATTTAAATTGCTCTCTTATGACCCAATTCTTATCAATTTTAACATGGAAAAACCACACTTGCCAGAGGCACATCAAATCATTCCCAGATTTAAACGTTGCTGTCCCCAGCAATGTACAAGACTCAATCCAGGAAACAATCAATTATTCCAACACAATATCACACAGACAATCAAGAGATCACTATGCTAAGCATGACTGAATCAATGCAAAGAACTCCTAACAATGCCTTCTATTCTCATGAAAATGTCAGAGTCTAACTTGAACACCCCTCACCAAGATAATCATATAACGCTCAGCACTCAAGTGTTTAAGGGAGTAACAATCACTCAATCCATCACAGCAATAACATTACCATAAGCTTGATCATATTCTCAAGTTCCTAAAGATGAGGAACATTAACACATGCATAATTGATCAAAAGGACTTCACAGGTTGTAACTTGGCCGGGTTTAATGGGTAGGAATATATGGAAAGTAGCTCAAACAACACTGAGATTGAAAACTGATATTATTTCATTTTTAACACCTTCAACTCAATGATTTTGCTCCACTAACATTCCCACAGAATTTCGGGAATTAATTCCTTTCAACCACCTTTTCTTTACATTCACCCTTTTTTTTTTCTTTTTCTTTTTCAAAACTTTTTGTTTTAAGGGCACAGATGAAATTTTACCTCCCCTAATTATTTGACCTCTGTGGAGCTTACCTCAATTTATTTGTTTTCTTTTCAACATTTCAGTAATTCAATCTCAATCAAGGTAAGTCATATGGATATAGGCTAAGCCATCAATCAGGCCACAGGTCATTTAACAACAAATAAGTTCAGGCTCAAGGGGCTAACAATGGAAAAATTCATACAGGTGGGTTATTTTTGGCCAATAGCTAACAAGAACAAAATGCCTTTATCATATCAATCAATACATGCATAACAGAGAAACAGAGCAAGTTCTAGAATGCTATCACAGTGAGGTCTCTCAGAATAAAATAAGTGTTTAAGCACAAAACCTCACCAGCTATGATGTTAAGCTAGACTTCTAAAAGAACATCAGGCATCATTAATCATTCAAGCACAAAATTCAGACAAACGAGCAATCATGAAATCTACTCATGCCAATACAATATTATGCCAGAAGTACATACAAAACATGATTCCTAGGATGAATCAGGCAAATTAACTAGGGAAAGCATATCTAAACCTGGGACTTGCTCAGAAAACATGTTCAAAATCTTTTTTTATATATATATATAGCACACAAAATACTATAAAAATAACTAAGAAAATTAAAAGAGTTAGAATATCTCCCCTGATAGAAGCATTGCAGCAGTTCTAAGGTGCAAGCCTACCATTCCCAGATTTAGAGAATTGTTGTCCTCAGCAATAATTAAACCACAAGAAGAAGAAAAACCTGCACAATAGAACAAACAGTGGCATATAGAAGAAACTATAATGCGCACATTAAAACATCAGAGAAAGATATACTAACACAAAGTAACTAAAAAGAAAAATGATAAACAGAAAAATAAACTAATATACAAGATCTCCATCAGCAAGGAGATAAACTCAACCCTCCATGTCATCCCCCTCAGCAGCGTGGGATGACTCAGCAAATGGAAGGTCCGGTGGTACTGGTTGCCTTGGTGTATGAGACCACCATTCCCAGATTTGCTCCAAACCATGGAGCCATGTTAAGAACTCTTTGAAATTTTGATTTTTCCGAGAGATAGAGTCTCGGTGTCTCTTGTCAAACTTCAGCTCTTGATGTCTCTTCCAACTTGTATCAAAGAGTTTCACTACCTCCTTTCTTAATACCTTCTTCATTATAGGATGACGCCTCCTTTTGGATTTCCTCCCATGTTTGTCATCATCCTCATTGGGGATTTTGTTGGTATGGGAAGAGGGATCTTTATTTTTCAATTCAGTTTCCTCTTCCTTCAATGCTTCAATCACCGCCTCCTTATTAGTCAAGAAGACATTTTTCTGAGGTTGAGGAAGCTCCTCCAATTCCACCTTTATGGCACCATCTTCCTTGGCATCATCCGCTGCACTTTGTTTTTCTTTTACTTCAAGGCTAAAACAATCATCTTTGTGAGAAGACTGTTTTAGAGAATCAAAGACATTGATGGTAACGGTCTCATCATTCATTCTTAGCTCAAGCTTCCCCTTTTCAACATCAATTAGTGCCCGAGCAGTGGCCAAGAAAGGTCTACCCAACAAAAGAGGCATTTCAGCTCCCCCTTCCATATCCAACACTACAAAATCAGCAGGAAAGATGAACTTGTCCACCTTCACAAGAACATCTTCAATAATACCACTAGGCTTCCTCAAAGACTTATCAGCAAGTTGAAGAGATGCTAAAGTAGGCTTCAACTCGGTGATCCCCAAGGAATTACAAATAGAAAGGGGCATCAAATTAATGCTAGCCCCTAGATCACATAATGCTCTGCCAATTTTTTTGTTACCAATTTCAACAGAAATATTGAAGCTCCCTGGATCATGACGCTTAGGCGGGAACTTCTTTGTAATAATAGCACTACACTCCTCAGTGAGTGTCACCGTTTGGCATTCTTGCAACTTGTGCTTTCTTGACAACAAATCCTTCATGAACTTGGCATAATTTGGCATGCTAGTCAAGGCTTCAGCAAAAGGGATATTGATATGCAATTTCTTGAATATATCAAGAAACCTTCCATATTGTTGCTTCTGATCCTCCTTCTTGAATCTGTCAGGATAAGGTGCCATGGCTCTCACATATTCAGGACTCAACTCAAACTTCTTCTTTTCAACTGGCTTCTCCACTTCAGCAGGTTTTTTAATTTCTTTTTCTGGCTCCTTAACCTCCTTTAGCTTCTTTTCAGCTTCCATATTTATTCTCGGCTTTTCTGGAGCTGCTACCACTTTTCCACTTCTAGTTGTGATAAACATACAATCCTCCTTGGGATTTGTAACTGTGTTACTAGGAAAAGTACCTGGAATTCTTTCTGAAACTTGCTTTGCCAATTGGCCTATCTGATTCTCCAGGTTCTTTATGGAAGCATTTGTATTTTTGTAGTTGGCTCTAGTCTCCTCCATAAAGGTATTAGTGGTCTGAGCCATCTCATTAGAAGTCTTGGCCATTTGTGCAAAGGCTTTTTCCCACTCAGCAGGCTCTCGTTGTTGATTCTGTGAAGGCTGAGTATAATTATTAGAATTGAAATCCATGCCAACTCCCTGAGCTCTCCGCTGAAAATTGTTACCACCACCAGAAAAATTCTGATTTCTCTGAAGATTTGGCTGCTGAGGGCGCTGGTCATACCATATACCATTCACCTGCATTTGTTGAGGTGAATCAGAAGAAGCAAGAGATGGACATTCATTAGGAGCATGACTGTCCGTACAGTAGTCACAGACAAAAGCAACAGACTGAGCTTGAACTCCCGCGATCTGCATCTTGTCAAGCCTGGAAGTCAAACTAGCCATTTGTTGAGCTAGCAATTTATTTTCAGCCAGAACTGACTCATTACCTTCTAGATGAAGGCTACCTTTCTTAGACTTTGAAGATACCCCTTGATTTTCATTCCTGGCCATCCTCTCTATCAGCTCCAGAGTTTCATTCGCCCTCATGGTTTTAATAGTACCACCAGCTGCACCATTCAAAACCATTCTATCTTCAGGTGTGATGCCATTGAAAAATATTCTGACTTGATTACCAGCAGTCAAATTATAATGAGGGCACCTCCTCATCAAGTCCTTGAACCTGTTCCAGGCTGCACACAATGTTTCACCCTCAGTTTGAGTGAAGTTGGTGATATCATTCACCATTTGATTGTATCTCTCCATGGAAAAGAACTCTGCAAAGAACTTTGTAGACAAATCCTCCCATGTAGCAATGCTCCGTGCAGGCTGCCTCTCCAGCCAGCTAAGTGCTTCTCCCTTTACAGCAAAAGGGAATAATCTCAACCGGATAGCATCATCAGACACCCGAGGGTGCTTGGTTGAGTCACATATCATTAAGAACCGGTCTATGAACCTGTGAGGATCCTCATGCTCATCTCCTCCAAATTGAACTCTCTCCACCAACTGAATTATGGAAGACTTCAACTCCCAATTATTGTCAGCAATATTCGGTTGGACAATACTTGAATTAGGCCTGTTGAAGGCTGGAGTGAGGATGGTATCCATAAGTGGATTTTCAGCTTCATTATTCGCTGCCATGGTTGGGATTTCAGGTGCTTCTTCAGATTGAGCACTTGGCACTTTTGATTTCTTCTGAGCAAGTCTTCTGTTTCTCCTTTCAAACCTTGTAATTTCAGGATCAAATAACAATTTTGTAGGATCAACCTTGCCTCGCATAAAACTTCAAGAGAAGATTAGTAGCAATGTTCAAAACAAATTAAAACAAGAACAGAAGAAAATAAAATAAAATAATCACAAAAAGAAAGAAAAATCTTGAAATTCAAGATTATAAGATATAAGAAATCACAATCCCCGGCAACGGCGCCAAAAACTTGATACAATCCGGCAAGTGTACCGATCGTTCAAGTAATAAAGTGATAAGTAAGTTATCGTCTCCACAGGGATTGTGAGCGAATATCTTATAAACGTCCTTTCAAGATATAAAACCCAAGTGATTTGAAGAACAATAGAAATTAAAGACAAAGACGTATTTTTGTATTTTAAAAATAAGAGAATGATGCAAAATGATTTGGATAAAAATATGAGAAATATTGTAGCTAGAGCGCACTCACCTTATGATCCCCACTTCTTACTTTGGATTGATTCACAATATTTATTCATATAATTACTCGGATAAATTATTATCTAAAAATATTTATTAGTTAACCCTCAATTCCTTGCAAGGTTAACCCTTTAATCCCCAATTGGAACCCCAATTCCTTGCAATGTTCCTCATGGTATTAAGCAATGAACGCAATAATTTAAGCATCCGCAATTAAATACACATCTATTCCTAGCATGCATACCAATTGTTGTCCTACCCCCTTTCAAGATGAAAACCCCAATATTCCTATCTAGGGTTCTAACCCTCAAACTATTCCCAACTATCAAATTGATCAGTTCTAATAAAGAGAATAGGAAATACGCACAAGGTAGAGACAAAGATAATTATACAAATGAATAAAACTAAATCAATCCATCGTAACAAGGGTTCACATAGGGCTCGTGACCCTAACTACAATAAAAGAGAACTAGCCAAGCATAATCATGGCTAAAACTAATCCAATATTCAAAAGCATAAAATTATAGAGAAAAGAGAAGAAGAAGAAGAACTGTAGAAGAATCCTCCTGAGCTCTGCCGTCGGTCTCCTTCTGAAGAAATAGGTCGGAAATCACTAATTCTGTCAAAAAGATCCTATTTATAGGACTATTTTCCTTCTTCCAAAAATACCCCCGCGGAAAGACGGTGTTATTTCTCGCAACCCGGCGCCAGTTGGCCCCGGTTTAGCGCAAATACGCGCGGAGTTGCTGCCTCGAATACCAAAAGTCAGAACCGGTTCTTGATGACATGGCGCCAGTTGGCGCCATCCTTCACCTTTTTGGGCGCCACTTGGCGCCATCTTCCTTGACTTGAGCGCCTAGTGGCGCCATCTTCTTGCAATTGGGCGCCTAGTGGCGCCATGCACAAGGCTCCGCTGTAGTTTCCGTGATCTGGCGCGAGTCTGCGCCAATTCGGTGCCAGTCCGCGCCATTTCTCTGGTATTTGGCCTGCGCAGCACCCGGGTGAAATTTCCTAAGTGTGGAGTTGCGTCAACAGGCTTTTTGTAATTTGTAATTTTCACTCCTCTTTTCCTGTAAAAGCACAACCAAAAGATAAATATTATTGATATAGAAAGAATCAATATAAATAGCAAATATGCATTTAAATTGCTCTCTTATGACCCAATTCTTATCAATTTTAACATGGAAAAACCACACTTGCCAGAGGCACATCAGAAAGCAGTTGGCTGCTAGGCAGGCGCCAAATCAGTTCAATAGGACTTCGGCTCGGGGGAATGCAGCTAGACCTCCTACTCCCAGATGTACTGGATGTGGAAAATTTCATGTTGGGTCGTGTTCCACCGGGAAAGTTATTTGCTTTCATTGTGGCAAGGAGGGCCACTATGCCAGAGAGTGTCGTTCGTCAACTGCAGCGGTTCAGGAAATTCCATTGCAGATGATTCCTACCGCACCTACAGCGGCACCTGTTGTGCCACCAGCCACGGGTCGAGTGTATACATTGGATCACCAGCAGTCGGACAGAGCTCCAAACCTTGTTAGAGGTACTATTTCCATTGGTGGTTCTGCTGTTGATGTACTGTTTGATTCCGGGACTACGCATTCTTTCATCGCGACCCCGATTGCTATGGGGCTTGAGTTGCCTATTTCTGTGCTTTCTCCACCATTGCGGGTGACTACTGCCACCGGAGAAAAGTGTATTACTTCCTCTGTACATCGCGGTGTAGCGTTTCAGTGGGATGACCGTGTGCATTCGGTAGATCTGATAGGATTGCCGATGGCTAATTTGGAGATCATCCTTGGCATGGACTGGTTGTCCAAGAATTGTGTGAGGATTGATTGTTGTGCAAAGCGAGTGGTTATGTCTCCATGTGATTCCACTGCCAGTTCCTCGCCTTATATATCAGTGCAGCAGGCTAGGAGAGCCTTGAGAGCAGGGGCATTTGGATATGTCATGTTGGGAGATTTGGTGAGTGGGACACAAGAGGATATCACTGGCATTCCTGTGGTGAGGGAATTCTTCGAGGTGTTTCCTGAGGAGATTCCTGAGTTTCTGCCACAGAGGGAGATAGAGTTCTCCATTGATCTTTTGCCTCGTGTGGGGTCTATTTCTTTAGCTCCATACTGGATGTCTCCACCTGAGCTAGCAGAGCTGAAGAAGCATATTGAGGTTCTTTCGGTGAAAGACTTCATCCGACCGAGTGTGTCTCAATGGGGAGCTCCTGTCATTTTTGTTAAAAAGAAAGATGGGACCATGCGATTTTGCACCGACTACAGATAGTTGAACAAAGTGACAATCAAGAACAAGTATCCCCTCCCTCGCATTGATGATCTGTTGGATCAACTTTGGGGTACTTGCATGTACTCGAAGATTGATCTCCAGTCCGGATACCATCAGATTCGGGTTAAGCCGGAGGATGTCCCCAAGACTGCGTTTCGTTCGAGATACGGTCATTATGAGTATTTGGTGATCTTGTTTAGACTCACCAATGCACCGGCAGTGTTCATGGATTACATGAACCGTATTTTCCAGCCGTACTTAGACCGGTTTGTGATCGTGTTCATTGACGATATTTTGATTTACTCCAAGATTGAGGATGAGCATGCGGAGCACTTGAGGATTGTGTTGCAGGTGCTGAAGGAGAAAAAGCTTTATTCTAAGCCTTCAAAGTGTGAGTTTTGGCTCAAGTCGGTGAAATTCCATGGGCATGTGATTTCTGCAGAAGGAGTTGCAGTAGATCCGGACAAGATTGAGGCTGTGTTGGATTGGGAGAGACCCAAAACAGTTACTGAAGTGAGGAGTTTCTTGGGTTTGGCTGGATACTATAGGAGGTTCATTGAAGGATTCTCCAAGATGATTCTACCATTGACTCGCCTTACCCGGAAGGAGACTCCGTTTGTGTGGACTCACGAGTGTGAGAAATGCTTTCAGGAGTTAAAGGAGAGACTGACCACCGCACCAGTGTTGGTCCTTCCTGATTCTGCTGAGCAGATTGAGCTGTATTGTGATGCCTCTGGGAAGGGGCTGGGCTGTGTGTTGATGCAGACTGGCAGAGTGATTGCATATGCTCCGAGGCAGTTAAAGCCTCATGAGGAGAACTACCTGACTCATGATTTGGAGTTGGCTACGATTGTTTTTGCCTTTAAGATTTGGAGGAATTACTTGTATGGTATGAAGTTCGCAGTGTTCAGTGATCATAAGAGTTTGAAGTACCTTTTTAACCAGAAAAAGCTGAACATGAGACAAAGAAGATGGATGGATTTTCTGAAGGACTACGACTTTGAGTTAAAGTATCACCCGGACAAGGCCAATGTGGTAGCTGATGCTCTGAGTCAAAAATTCATGAGTCTATCCAGTTTGATGATGGGTGACTTTGATGTGATTGAGAAGTTTCGAGATTTGATAGTGACCTCTTTGTTTGGGGGTGCACTTCTCGAGATGAAAACTGTTAGAGTTGAGAATGAGCTGATGGAAAAGATCAAAGAGGCACAGGTACAACGAGAGTGTCTGGATTATGTGAAGAACTAAGATGGTGTGTCTTGGAATGAAGATGGTTTGTTGATGTTCCAGAAGAGGATTGTAATTCCTCGAGGTCCATTGACTGTGGAGGTGATGGCAGAGGCTCATAAGGGCCAATTCATTGTCCACCCTAGTGCTATAAAGATGTACCAAGATTTGAAGAGAAATTTCTAGTGGTCGGGCATGAAGAAAGACATTGTTGTTTATGTGTCCAAGTGATTGATATGCCAGAAAGTGAAGATTGAGCACCAGAAGCCGTCTGGTAAGCTTCAACCCTTGAGATACCACAGTGGAAATGGGAGATCATTTCCATGGACTACGTAGTGGGATTGCCTAAGAGTCAGGCTGGTTGTGACTCTATCTAGGTCATTGTGGACAGATTGACTAAGTTTGTCCATTTTCTTTCGGTAAAGGTGAGCTTCACTACTGAGCAGTTGGCCAGCTTCACTACTGAGCAGTTGGCCAGACTATATGTTCGCGAGATCGTGAGCCTTCACGGGGTGCCCGAGAGTATCATCAGTGATAGGGACCCGAAGTTCACATCTCGGTTCTGGGAGGCGCTACAGGGAGCTTTTGGGACTCAGTTGAGATTGATCCTCAGACTGACGGACACACTGAGCGGACCATCCAGACCTTGGAGGACTTGTTGAGGGCTTGCACTTTGGAGCAGGGCTCAGAATGGGATAGGTACCTTTCATTGGTTGAGTTTTTATACAACAACAGTTTTCATGCTAGCCTGATCATGGAACCCTACGAGGCGTTGTATGGTATGAGGTGTCAGACTCCTACCTGTTGGTCTGAGGTTGGAGATAGAGAGTTGTTTGGCTTGGACTTTGTCCAAGAGACTACCCAGCAGATCCAGATGATCAGGGAGAAGCTGAAGCAAGCGCAGAATCGTCAGAAGAGTTACTACGACAACAAGCATCAGCCACTGGAGTTCAGTAAGGGTGAGCACGTGTTTGTGAGACTTTCACTTGTCACCGATGTTGGTCGGGCCCTCGGAGTGAGGAAGCTTAGCTCGAGATTCATAGGGCCATGCCAGATACTTGGTAGGGTAGGGCCTGTTACCTACCGGCTTGCCTTGCCTCCGAACTTGGCCAACATCCACGACGTGTTTCACGTGTCTCAGTGTAACACCTCGTTACCGGACCGGTGTGTTATCATCAAATATGATATTAAGCGCAGTTACAATCTATGAAGCACCGACACTTCAAAAACTCTGATGTGTCGTGTTCGACACTTTTCGACACTCTCGGCCACTCTGACACTCCCCGACGCTTCAACACGCGTTATAGAAATTTAAAAAAAAAGTTCAAAGGTTGCGTTGCGTTAAGTTTTTAGTTTCAACTATTAGATTCGTCGAATTACGATTACCATTTTATTGAGTTTAATATAAATATTTGAGATATCTTATGTTTCTTTGTAAAATTTATGAATAATATAAGTTTAGATTATTTTTTTGTTAAATTATTGAATATTAAATATAATATACACTACATAAATTAAAAAAAAAATTTAATATCAAAACGTGTCCTAACGTGTCGAAATCTAACATTTTTTAAAATTAACGTGTCAAAGTGTCGTGTCGTATCGTTTCACGTGTCTCGTGTCGATATTGGTGCTACATAGGTTACAATCACAGCGTTTATTTGCAATTACGGGAAAACTTTTTTCTGTTTAATATTGTTTGTACTTTTGAATTAATTGTGATCATAACCCAAAACTTTATGCGGAATTATCAATACCAACGCCTAATACCATACAATTCTTCTGTTTTAAGGTTGCTAAGTGGTTCCCATAAACCAACAAAGCTAAGACTCATACATTCCATTTTTAACACTAAAGGCCTTAACCATTTTATTTACTCCAACAATTTTATGCCTATCAAATGTTTTTCCTTTCTTAGTATGTTATTTCCTTTAGCTTCAAGTGGGTTCAAACCGCGCTCAAATCGGAGCACTGTAGCCCAAGTTATGAAATTTCTAAGAAAATGGATGCTGAAAACCCCAAGACCCCCACGCTCATAGCGTGAGTCCCACGCTCGTAGCGTGAGAATGCCCCAGGAGGCAGGGAGTTTGGCGCCCATAGCGTGAGACTGGTGCCCATAGCGTGAATCTTACGGCCTCCCCCTAATGGTTGGCGCTCACAGCGTGAACTTGACGCTAAGAGCGCCGCAGTTCTGGAGCAAGCATCAAAACAGGGCAATTTGACCTATCTATGGTATTTTACCCATAACTTGAGTTACACTAATCCAATTCACACAATCTTGGTCTCCTTGGAAATCTAAAAGAAAGATATATAACTTCCAAGAAGGCCAAAGATCCAATTCCATCATCTATGAGACTAAATTTGGGCAGCACCTTGTTTGTATTTTCAACATTTCCCAATTATCCAATCATATGCCTAATTTCTCTTCAGCACAACCAATTCATAAACCCATGAATCATTCATCAATTGAACTTCAATAAAGCATCATTTACATCATTTGGTCATTGAACATAAACCAAGTGGCATGGACAATCCCCATGCTCACCATATCCAAAATATGTGCATAGTGATATACAACTTCATATCCAAAATAAAACACTATGATCAAAAGACTTAGAACCAATGTATGAACAACCAAAACATGGCAATATGATCACATGCAATCCAATGTTCATACTAAGTCCAAGATACAACATAATGCTAGAATGTGCAATCCTAAATGATCCTCCAAAAAGCTATACTATCCATATACACTCCATGATCCCATCCTCATCTAGGCATGCCTCTTTCCCGAAGATCCTCCATGCTCCTTTTGACCTGAAATGATGACCCCAAACGCGGGGTGAGATATACAAATATATCTCAGTAAACCAAGGGTACTAAAGGATCACTCCACCCCATGGCTCACTCAATGTGCAACAAATAACATTATGTAAAGATGCATGACATACAATATCACAAACAACTGGGGACAAATCCAAGAACATCCACATCAGGATTCCGTTCAAGGACCCCCATCATATAACTCCCGGGAATCTTCCTAACGCCTCTCCCATGAATGAGACGACCCCATGGAAAAACCCAACTGGAACTCCTCATGAGCCCTATTCAGCGGAAGTCCCTCGTTTGGATCATCCTGGTACCGCTCCCAGAGTCGGCCCCACGGCAAAACCCGACCGGAATCCCCAAAGGATATCTCCAGCGGAAGTCCAAACCAACACACATCTACTGGCCAGAGACCACAAACGTTTCACACACAAACAAGTAATAATGCATGAAGTTACATAATCACACAATGCCAAAAACACATAATCCAACCACAACCTTCCACCAGGTGTGGTGGAGCACACAAGGGACTAAACCCAAGTTCGAAAGGTTTACCTCAACACCACGCACGCCGCTTCAACACGTATTCTCCGAACTCAATCTTCCACTATCGCGTCCGTGTGAGGCAACCTACATTGATCAACACCATGATCAACAACCAATTTACACACAATCAATCAAATTCATATATCATAATTACACTTAGCCTCTAAGACCAATGATCAACATCCTTCAATTCCAACTCCCATAATCCTCTTCATCAATCCATCTAATTTACCAATTCAACACTCAAACTCATCATATAGTCATATTACAACATTATACCACAACTCACCACCCCATTCTCACATAACTCAACTTGCCAATTTCATGACACTTCAATTTTTTTTAAGTTATAAATCATCTTTTTCACCTAAAATTTTCATGGCATTTTTAGCTCAAACATGTCATTCTAAGACATTATCATTTAATACAATTTTTCCATTTGAGTTCTCTATCATCACACATCAACAATTTAGGACTTAGGGTTCATGATTTTTGATCTACAAAATCAACCATAAGAATGATGCAAAACATACTCACAATCAAAGCTTGACACTCCTCCAAGGCTTATCCAAGCAATGAGAGACCAAATGACTCCATGAACATCATTTTTCTCTAAAATTTTGAATCTGCCCTAGGCCAAATACTCCACAAAGAGGCGATTTCAAGGCTTGGGACTATCACCAATGGCTTTAGAATGGGTTTTCCAATAAATTTCAACACAAATTTCAAGGGTTTTGGTGGAGAAATGGGTGAGTTGTAGATGGAGGAAATTGAATGTGCTTTAATGGTGGGAGAAGGAGTTGCTCACGGTGAAGAAGAAAAGGGAAGAGAGAGAGGGCCGTGAGATTGTAAGGGAAATGAATGTAACTTAAGTGGATTTGGGTGGAGCGGGTCCCACACGCGATTTAACTTTAATCCAATCATCAATTTCAACTACAAATCCATAATCTACGTATTTTTCTAGTTCATGACATATTTTTTTTTTTTTTTTTTGATAACATAGTTCATGACATATTTTTGTTTCCTAAAATATTGATAAAAATTTCACGCTTATCGGCATACTTATACCGCAGTATTTTACACCGGAAAAATTACTATTCATCACTTTTTCCCAAATTTGCCTATTAACTCGATTTTTCGTCTTGAGTCTGTTTTCGGCATTATTTTTGTCATATGAGGTCTCCTACTCAATTTTTCACGCCTAGGGATATGTGTTTGGTAAATTACCATTTGGCCCTTTTTACACAGTTTGACCTTAATTCACGGATTTTCACTAATTCTACCATTTTAATTCACATTATCACATATACACACATATTTAGAATCACGAGATGTTATACTCAGCTTCAGAGGTATATAACGGATCCTTCGCACGTGGTGCAACATGATGATGTGGAGGTTTGGGAGAACTTAAACACTCACGTCGGACCACTCAAGATTCTCGATCGTGGCGAGAAGAAGCTTAGGCGCAAGATCATTCATATGGTCAAAGTGCAATGGAAAGGAAGAACTCCTGAGGAGTGTGCTTGGGAGCGAGAGGAAGAGCTTCTTCGGCAATACCCCGAGTTTCGGAACAAGTATATTTCTAATTTTGCGGACAAAATTCTTAAAAGGTGGGGTGAATGTAAGAATCCGCACCGTTAAATTAGAAATTTCATTAATTTAATTATGAGTTAAGAGATAAATTCCATAATTTACCTTGAATAATTATGTGAGGACTTAAATAATTAATATAAGGGCTTAATAATGCTGGTAGTCGCTTTTCTGACGAAAAGTGCAGATACCGGTTCTGCTTCACGGTATAAGTGCGTGCCGATGAAGTACCCCAGAAAATTATAATAAGTATGTGAATATTTCTAGAATAATATGTAGGGCTGGTATAACAAGTCTGGAGTCAAAATAATGAGAACTGACATCAGGACTTATACCGGCTACGTAAAAGCGCGTACCGGCAAAGTGTTGCGAAAATTATAATAAAAATATGACAAATCCTAGAAAAATGGCTAGGTCCAGAATCTAAAGTTTGGGATTAAAATGATTAGCGGAGCTATTAGTGCTAATACCGACGATTAGAACTTAAGTGCACCATAAATACCTTTGTCACAGATTTTTAGGTCATTTTTCTTCATTCTCTACGTGGGTTTTCTAAAGTTTGAGCAGCCACCTTGCCACCTTCATTCTCTCTTCACCTTGAGAGCCAAGAGACCACCTTTCCTCTTGGTTCCTTCACTAAACCTCCTAGTGTGAGTGTGCATAAGACTTGAGAGAGTGTAAGGTGCTACATTTCTGAGTGGTGATATCTGTATTGTGGGGTTGTTGGACTGACTTCATTGTTGGGTAGAGTGGGAGCCATTTCCTTGGTTGGTGTTGCTCCAAGAAGCTACCTTTGGAGAGAAAGGTCCTAACTTGATTGTCATTTTCGTGCTTCCAAAGTGACAGACCATTGGAGCTGACTTGAGAGCTCCAAGAGCACACTTGGGTTCTGTTTTGAGCCTTTGGGGTATTTTCCTCACCTTTGATCATGAGTTTCTTTGTTAAAGATCAAGTCTTGACATGAAAAATGATAGGATTAAGTAGGTAACACGATCCCTGGTTTAAATGGGCTTAAAGATGCATGCTTTAACGTGTATATGTGTTAAAAATGAAACCTTAAAGGGATATCTTCGCGAATTACAGAAACTGCATTCTGTCACGAAATATCCAGATATGATATCCGGATATTGATATTCGGATATGACATCCGGATATGGATATCCGGATATGCTCCCGACAAATATCCAGATATTCTGGGAATTTCGAGTTGGGTACTGTTCTGTTCATACAGAATGTATATTGGGTTTATGGACCCATGATTGGTTAATGTGAACCTCTGTAATAATTGAACTAAGTCAGAATCACTTCGATTAAGGACTTATGGCTTTGGGAGAAGCCTAAAGAGCACTAAATGAAAAAGGAAATGTTGTCATAACGAAATGAACCTTTAGAGTATGAATATTGATAATGTTTCTGTTATAAACAAACCGTGAGTGTGTTGTTTGTGGACCTTGGGCTAGTGTGGACTTTGGTTTGGATTGTTAGCTTGCGAGATAAGCTTTCGTGTCCTCGATTTTGCCCATTGTTGGTTCCACCATACCTCATAGAGGGATGGTTTATATGCATGATGTGTTTTCATGAAATGATAACTTTGAAATGCTATTGAGCTGTTAAGTGCAAGTTCCTTATGACATGTATGTGGTGTTCCACCTAGACGGTAAGCCTGAGTATGTGGAGACATACAAAATGGTGATTCTGTGGGTGAGGTACAAGCGGTGTTCCTTGTACTGTAGGTTGTAGATGTATGTAATTCCTGCATGTTTATTCTCTGGCCAGTAGAATTTTGACACACATGACATGATTATATGGTGCATTGCACGGATTTGGAACTTATACTGTTATACTGCTTTTGAACTTATATTGCACATGTAAGTGAGCTTTGGGTAGAGAGATCCTTGAAGACCCCTTGTCTTACTAAGATATATTTTTAGATATCTCTCCCCGTGTTGGGGCACATTTCAGGTACAGGTACCTCAGGGTTTGATACCTCTGGCGGCAAGAGGCCGGAGCTGAGTTGATTATGCATGTTGACTATTGATATGCTTGATTAGTGATTATGCTTTATTTTTGTTATTATGTTATTTGAGTTGAGACTTGGTTTGGCTTTGTTGCCTTATTTGCTGAGTATGGGGGTTGTCCATGCCACATTGTTATGACTATGTTTATTTAGACGTGAGTCGTATAATGTAAAAAGATTATTGTCTGGTCTACGTGTTGTAGCTCTGTGACTAGATACACATCTATATATGAGGTTATTCAGTTATTTATTTATTGTAATTTACATACAGGCATTATTTTGAAAATGGATTAAGTAATCAACTCGGTTAGTAATGATGACGGCTTAATTGCAAAGAAAAAGTTAGATTCCGCATTTATTTAGCTGCGCCATTACCATATGTATGTTTAATACGCCAGGTGCACACAAGGTGTTACACATGACTAGTCCAATGCTTGACCCGAACCGGTTCGATGACCGGTTCACCGGGTTTCGGGTCGTCCCGACTGGGTCGGGCCGGGTTTTACAACTATGATTTCTCCCCTCAAACCCCCCAAATTAGGGGAGCTTTAATTTTAAAAAGAATGATGGTTTTTGAGGGTTTAGTAAAAACCCTCAATTTCTTCCCCTCATTCTTTTAAACTCACAAACAAGGAAAGGGCTTATTAAAATCTTTTCTTTCTTATCTTTCTCCTCCTAAAACCAACTCCCAAACAAAGCCTACAGGGGGTTATTGGATTGTTATTTCAAAGGATTTTAATGGTTTGTTTTTGGACAAAAAATGCGTTGGTATTCGATTAGGATTTTAAATGATTATTTTAGAATCCGTCCAAATCCGTTGGTATTGAATCAAGATTTTAAACAATGGAATCACAATCTCGTGGTATTCAAAAATCTGACGATTTTAATGGATTTTCTATGGGTGTGGATTTCGTGAGACTTTATAGTGAAAAATATAAATAGGATGCCTCTCTCATAATCTCATCCTAAACCTTAGGATTTCTTGAGATTCTTCTATTGCAGTGTTTTCTTCTTCCTTTGGTAAATTGATTGCTCGAAATTGGGTTTCGCCATGGGAGCTTCGTCAAAACTAAAAAAAGAGAGCATATTTTTGAGCGATTTTCGTCACAAAATAACTCAAAAATAACAAACCAACGTGATTTTAATATAATCTATCTCAAAAATAACATATTTTGAGCCATTTTTGAGAAATTTTGAAGTTTAAAAAGTAATTTTTCAAGCTATGGTTCGCAATTTTTCTTGGCACAAAAGCGTGTGATTTTTGTATTAAAAAAAATATAAAACAGTGAAAAAATAACAGGGGAATTAAAACCCTCAAACCAATTTTCGTTTTACATCAATGAAACAATATCAATTTAAAAAAGATTGAAACTTTTATAATATGAACCCTATATTTCGTAACAATACATTTATGAACGAAATTCTTTCACTATAGGAAACGATTTCAAACAACTTTTGTGTCAATAGATAACTAAAATCTTGTTTCTCAAAAGCCCCAAAGCAATTTAAGGTTTCAATGTATCGATTGAAAAAAAATTGAGAAATTTTCTAAACTTTCATGTAATTAAACCCAAAATTTCAGATTCAAATTTTTTTTAGAATATTCAATGAAAATATGCATATGATGTATGGTTAGAAAACTCTCGTCACATAAAACAAAAATCTCAAGGTTTTCAAGGTCAATTGCGAAAAATTCCAAACAAAATTTTATCATGAACTTTAGGTTCTATATGCAAATTTAGAGTTATTTTTATAATTAAAACAAATTGGGTCTTATAATCTCATATATGCATAGCTTTGATACAAAATGAAGAAGATAATTTTCAACCCATTAGATATGTGAAAAGCTGTTGTTTAGAAATTTTGAATGTTTGTTAAAAATTTTATTATGTTTTACAGATTGAGAAAATTATATTAGGTTTTACTTTTTTTTTATTAATTTCATTGCATTTCTTTGTTATTTTTTTATGGGGAAGATTATACTTACAACCTATTTTTGTTTACAACCTTTTACAATCATATCTTAACCGTTGATTTCCGTCTATCAATGATTACTATTTTCGCAAATCAAACTCATTAATTAATATTTAATTTGCAATGAATGATAACCGTTGATTGATGAAAATCAGCGGTTAAGATATGGTTTAAAATGTTGTAAACAAAAATAGGTTGTAAGTATAACCTTTTCCTTTTTTATTGACTCTTGTAATTTTGAATGTTTGTTAAAAATTCATATGATTTTTTAAAATCTTATAAATCCATATTGTCCTTTCAAATCTTATAAATTCTATTAAAATCTTTTAAAATCCAATCTTATGAAATCTTGATTGTAAAAAAAGTCTTTTAAAAAAGTCTTTAAAGCCTCTTCCATTCTAAATAGTCTTTTAAAATCTTTAAGATTTTTTAGCTCAAAAAAGTCTTTTAAAATTCTAATCCAATACACCCCCCTAAATGAGTTTATTTTCTACACTGGTCCAATTCATTTTGTAAATCTTCATTTATTTTTTAGTAAAGACCCAAATTGGTCCCTGACAAAAAACTCGGTGCCCAAAATAGTCCCTCACAAAAATAAACTCGAGAATTAGTCCCCAACAAAGTGAAACAGGACCCAAGTTAGTCCTTCTGTCAATCCAAAACTGACGGTGTCAATGACGGTGATGATGTGTCACGTTAAGTGACATGCTGAAGGCCACGTGGGTTGAGGAACGACGTCGTTTTGAGAGTCTCATACACCTTGGACAGACCATTTTTTATTAAACCCAAAATTGCCCCTCACCTAACCGCTGGACACTTTACCATTTCCCTCTCTTCTAACTTCGAAGCTCCATTGTTGAGAAGGAAGGAAGAAGCCATGGAGTAAACACTCGCCTGCATTTGGAATACTACGAACTTCTTCAATAATCGGAGGGAACCAGTGGAAGACAAAGAGAACTTGGGTTTTTTGTGAGGCTGAGCCTTCCGAACAAAAAGGTAAGAGTATTTATATGTTGAAACATTTTTATATTGTTCTTTGTCATCCTTTTGCTTGTGGTCCCCATGTTGTTCCCCTTTGTTTAATGCTTGTTTTTTTCTGCATGCGAAGTGGACATTGTGGTCCATGTTTCCATTTAGGGTTTTGTGTTAAAGATTGTAACTATCGGGTGGTGTGGTCCCTGTTTTAGAAAAAGGGGCCATGGTTGACCCAGTATCAATTAAAAACCCCATGGTAATATATGGAAAAAAAGTTAGCATCCATAAAAAATGTTGGTTTAGGGTATTGCTTTGTATTGTTTAAGTGGTCTAAAGTTTGTGGCCGTGGGATTAATGATAGGTTTGTTTTTTTGGTTTTGAAAGATGTCTGAATACATAGTGATTGTTTATCATCATGGTGGTATTTTAGTCAAAGATGAAGATGGAGTGATGACCTATATAAATGGAAGGGTGGACTCATTGCCAGAGATGGACATTGACTACTGCAATATATGTGACCTTGACACCCTGTTTAAGCAATATGGATATGAAAAATGCAAGAGGATGATGTGGCTACAGCCTGGGGTACCCGATTTGGAACAAGGGCTCAGACCTGTTAGTAAAGATTCGGATGTGTGTGCCATGTGTGAGGCTGCTTTAGGGAATGGCAATGAGATACATGTCTACTTTGAGGACTGTATCTCAATTCCCGAGTTTGCTTCACCTCAACATGATAGTGAAGAGGATAATATCATTAATTCAGCACATAATGAGGACCATGAAGAGGTTGATGATGGGGTCAATTCACATGAAGGGTGTGCACAAGGTGATGATGGGGTCAAAGAAAATGAAGACCATGCACAGGCTGCTGATGACTTGAATTTACATGATGATGGGAACAAAGAAAATGAATACAATGCACAGGCTGCTGATGGCTTGAATTTACATGATGATGGGATCAATTCGGACCATGATGAAGAAAGTGCAGAGGATGCTGGTAATGGTTCTGAAGATGATAGTGCAGATGATGACCATACTTCCTCACACTCAGATTCATATGAGAGTGCATAGGATGAGGTTTACAAGCCTCCCCCACTTGGTGTTGAGGATGATTCACATTGACCATTGGTAGAGAAAAAAAGGTCTGCAAAATAGACCCCAAGGAGGAAGGCAGTCAAGAAGGATGCCCCAATTCAAGACTCTGAATCTGAAGAAGTTGATGAAGAGGAAGACATAATGTCATTTGAGGAAGAAGGATATACCTATTTGTCTGAGGAGTTGAGGACTCCTCCTTCAAGTGATGATGATGAAAATGCTACACCTGTTTTGCCTAAGTTTAATGAACAAGCTTCTTTTCGGCATGTATATTTAGAACTTGGTATGGAGTTTATGAATCTGAACCAATTTAAGTGTGCAGTAAAAGATTATAATATCAGTCTTGGGATAAACTTCATCTGGGTTAAGAATGACAAGGTCAGAGTAAGGGCCAAATGCAGTGTAGAAGACTGTGAATGGATGGTGTATTGTGCCTGGAACACCAAGCAAAGCACATTCCAAGTTAAGACTTTTAACGACACTCATACATGCTGCAGAGTCTTCAAGAATAAAAGGGCTACACGAGATTGGGTTGCCAAGAAATTGGAGAAGAGAATACTAACACAGCCCAAGATGACCAGGACAGAGGCATTTGAGCACATGAAGGAGGAATACAATGTTCATTTGGATATGAAGAAAGTAAGCAAGGATTTGAAAAAAGCAAAGAGAACCATTGAAGGTTGTGAGAAGGAACAATATAGAAGACTAAGAGAATATCTGGCTGAGCTGTTGAGGAGCAACCCTGGCTCCAGTTGCAAATTGCAAGCCACCCCCTAACCTATTCCACAAGCATTGCCAATATTTGACCGAATGTACATCTGCCTTGATGCTTGTAAGAAGGGCTTCAAAGCTGGATGCAGGCCCTTAATTGGGTTGGATGGTTGCTTTTTGAAGGGCTATTATGGATGTCAATTATTGAGTGTTGTCGCTGAAGATGCAAACAAGAAATTTTATGTGATTGCCTATGTCGTGGTTGATAGTGAGACAAAGAATAATTGGAAGTGGTTTTTGACCTTATTACAGGAAGATTTAGGGGATCATGGAGTATTTGGTTGGAACTTCATATCAGATCAACAAAAGGTAAGGCTTTTTTGCTTGTGCTTATTACAACAACCTTTTTTACTTTTTTGACCTTATGCTTGTGCTTCCATTCATTTCACAGCAATGACCGCAATGACAAAAACTAGAAAATGTATAAGTGATGATATGAATGGAATGTTTGTCTGTTGCTCCAAACTATGTATCTACTTATACACTTTCTGGTTTTTGTCAACAATGGTATGTTTGTTCTGTTTGCTTTGTCCATTTACGGGTCATGTGTTGCTTAACTGCAATTGCCATCCATCTGCTTTTTAAGTTCCCTTACAAGTCCTCCACAATGTTTATCGAGGATCATTTCAGTCCTTGTTTTTTAACAGAGGGGACCATTTTGGTCCCTCACAATTTTATCGGGGTCCTTATTGGTCCCTACTACAGTTCTGTTAACACCAGTGCCACCATGGGCACTTACCACACCAGCAATGTCATGTCCCCTTGTACATGCTGATATTAGTCATGCTGATATTTATTTCACATTATGTTCATATGAGATTGTGTTTTAACTTTTTGTTTCACCTTCACACACAGGGACTTGTCCTAGCCTTGAAGGAAATTATGCCAGGTTCACACCACAGGTTCTGTGTATAACATGTATGGAAGAACTTCATCAAGCAATGGAAGGATAAAGAGACAAGAGGCATTGTGTGGGAATGTGCTAGATGCACCACTGTTCCCCAATTTGAGAAGGTCATGCTAAAGCTGAAGACTCTAAACGAACCAGCTTGGAAGTATCTTGACAATATACACCTTTCATGTTGGGTTAAGGCCTACTACAGTCACTGGCCTAAATGTGACAATATAACGAATAATATGGCTGAGGTGTGGAATGCAAAGATTGTAAATTATAGGTCCAAACCTATAATGACATTATGTGAGGAATTGAGGTGCTACATAATGCGAAGGATGACAGCACACAAGAGGATTCTACAAACCTTTAGGGGTAAGATTGCACCTGCACAACAGAAGAGGCTGGACCAGTTGAAGGTTGCAAACAATTCTTGGACACCAACATGGACTGGAAACTTGGTCCAAGAACTGTATGAAGTATCTGGAAAGGGTCAACGTGTTGGGGTGAATTTAACTCAACAATCTTGTAGCTGTAATGTTTGGCAGTTGACTGGATTGCCTTGTGAACATGCCATTGTTGCCATTGCACACAAGAATGAACCTGTGGAAAATCATGTTCACCAATGGCTGACAGTGGATGCTTTGCATGCCACTTATGAACACACACTTAACCCAGTCAATTCCCAACAATATTGGCCAGCTTGTGATGCCCCAAAACCACTTCCTCCACGCTTGAAAAGGCCTATTGGACGTCCAAAAAAGCATCGCAAGAAGGATCCCACTGAAGAGCTTATGAAGACCAACAACAAGCTTTGAAAAACTTACACAGTTCAATGCTCCAAGTGTGGTGAGACTGGTCATTACCCGAAGACATGTAAGGGACCTACTGGTGGCTCAAAGTCAAAGACAAAACCGATTAATGTTGAAGTAGGCCAGTCAAGGAAAGTTGAAGAAATCATCATTAGCATAAGTCAGGGCTGCCCTGCACCAGAGACAAGTAGCCAGCATGCAACAACTACAGTTGAACCAAGAGCTTCAAGAGGTAGCAGCCCACCTCCATGCACTCCTGCTGAGGTAGTGACCAGTGAGACAGCAGCTGCAGCTGGCAGTGGCACCAGAGCCAGATTCATGAGCTTCATGTCTACACCAGGATTCAGGCCACCTAGGCCAGCCCCACATAACTGATTTCGAATTGTAATCACTGATGTTAGGCCAGTTCAAATGTGACAGTTGGCATTTTTTTGTTATTAGGCCAGTAGCTTGGAATTGTAATTAGGCCATCTTTTTGGTATTAGTTTGGTTTTGGCCCTGTTCAAATGATTCACCAATGGCTTTTTTTGTATGCCTCTGGTTATGGCCATATTAAGTATGAACACTTTGTTTTTTGGGAAGACAAAGTGTTCCTACTTAATGGTTTATTATGTCAGCTGGAATTGTAAGTACAAAGTGATGATATGAATGGAATATATTTTTTGGATTACTATATCTCTTATGTAATTACTATTTTTCATTGTTGTCATTGTTGTGAAATGAATGGAAGATTATGTCAGTTTGGTTACTATCTGTCTTCACTGTCATGACTGTATTGAATGCTGCAATTTTTAAATATTGGTCCAAACCATCTATCTGCTGATACACTTTCTGGTTTTTGTCAACAATGGTATGTTTGTTCTGTTTGCTTTGTCCATTTGCGGGTCATGTGTTGCTTAACTGCTTAATCTGCACTTATAAATCCATTCTCAGTTTAGTCTTTATACATTGTTTCCATTCAAATCTCAACAGCAGCAAATCTCAACAGAACCACATTTTTTATACAATCAAAGTTTGCATAATTCATTACACAGCAAATCTTTATACAATAAACTTCTGCATAATTCATAATATAAAATATGCATACTACTTGCAAATTTTCCATTCAAGTCTTTATACAATCAACTTCTGCATAATTCATTACACCAGCAAAATCAACAGAACCACATTTTTTATTTCACTCAACC
>NW_026898955.1:0-67506 GCF_033153095.1 Gastrolobium bilobum
GACACTGAGTTCTAAAATATCTTACAATTGATTTTGCCCAAGTGGGAGAATGTTAGAAATTTTTATAATAATTGTGGTCTTCAATCAATTGTAGTATTTCTTGTTTTAATAAAAACGGGCTAAGTCATGATCCATATAGGGGTGCAGTATAAAGCCCAGTTAATTAGTGATCCGTTTGATTTGGGCTTGGATATCTGTAAACTGATTAGTGTGGGTAACAGTGTAGGCCTAACTCATAGGCCCATGATGGGAAGGGGACTAGGGTTAATATGTTTGGCTAGGTCCCCTCTGCATTGACAATGTGTTGGAAAACCGTCACTCCACAACTTGCCTCATCGACGGTTGCGATAAGGGAGTGTGTGAATTGCAGAGGAAGATCCTTTTGAAATTAGAACACAAAAAGATTCAGGCTTACTTGTTGACAACATGATTCTTGATTTCTTGAAGACTTCTTGTTTACTCTGATGCTCCTGCAATGGAAAGACTATGATCTTCCTCTGCAATTCACACCACTCCCTTATCACAACCGTCGATGGGGCAAGTTGTGGAGTGACGGTTTTCCAAGACATTGTGAATGCAGAGGGGACCTAGCCAAACTTATTAACCCTAGTCCCCTTCCCATCATGGGCCTATGAGTTAGGCCTACATTGTTACTCACACTAATCAGTTTACAGATATCCAAGCCCAAATCAAACGGATCACTAATTAACTGGGCTTTATACTGCACCCCTATATGGATCATGACTTAGCCCGTTTTTATTAAATCAAGAAAAACTACAATTGATTGAAGCCCACAATTATTATAAAAATTTCTAACATTCTCCCACTTGGGCAAAATCAATTGTAAAGTAAAATTTTAATTTAAAAGAGAAAAGAAAAACAAGTTATTTGAAAACGACTCTCGGGCCTAAGGACTAATTCTTATAATGTGGCCACATTTTAAGGAAACACATGATCCAACGAGCGATATCTGAATATGACTCCATCCAACTAAAATCAAATAACATTGAATCAGGCGGTGATTATACCCTTACCGATATAAGACCTTCCATGATCACAAATGTTACTTGACTCCGTCGACTAGTCATTAGTGTGGAGTGTAGCAAGAAAATAGCATGCCAATATCATCCAATAACAGCCAAACTGCTATTTTCTCTGTCAGTCCTCAAATTTCTCTCAAATGTTTTAAAGCCTGATAAATTCCATGGTTTATCAAAAAACCATCATTCAATAAACTATGGTGTCGACCACGGGCCCTGTAGTCTTAAAAAACCATTATATCTCAAACTCTCATATAGTGTCAACCACAGACATGATGGTTCCAACGACACTGAGTTCCAAAATCATGCCTCAAACTCCAATATAGTGTCAACCACAAGCATGGTGGTCCTAACGACACTGAGTTCCAAAATCTTATTATCATGCCTCAAACTCCAATATAGTGTCAACCACAGACATAGTGGTCCAAACGACACTGAGTTCTAAAATATCTTACAATTGATTTTGCCCAAGTGGGAGAATGTTAGAAATTTTTATAATAATTGTGGGCTTCAATCAATTGTAGTTTTTCTTGTTTTAATAAAAACGGGCTAAGTCATGATCCATATAGTGGTGCAGTATAAAGCCCAGTTAATTAGTGATCCGTTTGATTTGGGCTTGGATATCTGTAAACTGATTAGTGTGGGTAACAGTGTAGGCCTAACTCATAGGCCCATGATGGGAAGGGGACTAGGGTTAATAAGTTTGGCTAGGTCCCCTCTGCATTCACAATGTGTTGGAAAACCGTCACTCCACAACTTGCCCCATCGACGGTTGTGATAAGGGAGTGGTGTGAATTGCAGAGGAAGATCCTAGTCTTTCCATTGCAGGAGCATCAGAGTAAACAAGAAGTCTTCAAGAAATCAAGAATCTTTTGGTGTCTAATTTCAAAGTAAGAACAACAAGAAAGCCTGAATCTTTTGGTGTTCTAATTTCATATAATCCTATTTTGAAATTAGAACACCAAAAGATTCAGGCTTACTTGTTGAAGACATGATTCTTGATTTCTTGAAGACTTCTTGTTTACTCTGATGCTCCTGCAATGGAAAGACTAGGATCTTCCTCTGCAATTCACACCACTCCCTTATCACAACCGTCGATGGGGCAAGTTGTGGAGTGACGGTTTTCCAACACTTTATGAATGCAGAGGGCACCTAGCCAAACTTATTAACCCTAGTCTCCTTCCCATCATGGGCCTATGAGTTAGACCTACATTGTTACTCACACTAATCAGTTTACAGATATCCAAGCCCAAATCAAACGGATCACTAATTAACTGGGCTTTATACTGCACCCCTATATGGATCATGACTTAGCCCGTTTTTATTAAATCAAGAAAAACTACAATTGATTGAAGCCCACAATTATTATAAAAATTTCTAACATTCTCCCACTTGGGCAAAATCAATTGTAAAGTAAAACTTTAATTTAAAAGAGAAAAAAAAAACAAGTTATTTGAAAACGACTCTCGGGCTAAGGACTAATTCTTATAATGTGGCCACATTTTAAGAAAACACATGATCCAAGGTGTGATATCTGAATATGACTCCATCCAACTAAAATCAAATAACATTGAATCAGGCGGTGATTATACCGTTACCGATATAAGACCTTCCATGGTCACAAATGTTACTTGACTCCGTCGACTAGTCGTTAGTGTGGAGTGTAGCAAGAAAATAGCATGCCAATATGATCCAATAACAGCCAAACTGCTATTTTCTCTGTCAGTCCTCAAATTTCTCTCAAATGCTTTAAAGCCAGAGAAATTCCATGGTTTATCAAAAAACCATCATTCAATAAACTTTGGTGTCGACCACGGGCCCTGTAGTTCTAAAACACCATTATGTCTCAAACTGTCATATAGTGTCAACCACAGACATGATGGTTCCAACGACACTGAGTTCCAAAATCATGCCTCAAACTCCAATATAGTGTCAACCACAAGCATGGTGGTCCTAACGACACTGAGTTCTAAAATATCTTACAATTGATTTTGCCCAAGTGGGAGAATGTTAGAAATTTTTATAATAATTGTGGGCTTCAATCAATTGTAGTTTTTCTTATTTTAATAAAAACGGGCTAAGTCATGATCCATATAGGGGTGCAGTATAAAGCCCAGTTAATTAGTGATCCGTTTGATTTGGGCTTGGATATCTGTAAACTGATTAGTGTGGGTAACAGTGTAGGCCTAACTCATAGGCCCATGATGGGAAGGGGACTAGGGTTAATAAGTTTGGCTAGGTCCCCTCTGCATTCACAATGTGTTGGAAAACCGTCACTCCACAACTTGCCCCATCGACGGTTGTGATAAGGGAGTGGTGTGAATTGCAGAGGAAGATCCTAGTCTTTCCATTGCAGGAGCATCAGAGTAAACAAGAAGTCTTCAAGAAATCAAGAATCGTGTCTTCAACAAGTAAGCCTGAATCTTTTGGTGTTCTAATTTCAAAGTAGGATTATATGAAATTAGAACACCAAAAGATTCAGGCTTACTTGTTGAAGACATGATTCTTGATTTCTTGAAGACTTCTTGTTTACTCTGATGCTCCTGCAATAGAAAGACTAAGATCTTCCTCTGCAATTTCCTATTTTGAAATTAGAACACCAAAAGATTCAGGCTTACTTGTTGAAGACATGATTCTTGATTTCTTGAAGACTTCTTGTTTACTCTGATGCTCCTGCAATGGAAAGACTAGGATCTTCCTCTGCAATTCACACCACTCCCTTATCACAACCGTCGATGGGGCAAGTTGTGGAGTGACTGTTTTCCAACACTTTATGAATGCAGAGGGCACCTAGCCAAACTTATTAACCCTAGTCTCCTTCCCATCATGGGCCTATGAGTTAGACCTACATTGTTACTCACACTAATCAGTTTACAGATATCCAAGCCCAAATCAAACGGATCACTAATTAACTGGGCTTTATACTGCACCCCTATATGGATCATGACTTAGCCCGTTTTTATTAAATCAAGAAAAACTACAATTGATTGAAGCCCACAATTATTATAAAAATTTCTAACATTCTCCCACTTGGGCAAAATCAATTGTAAAGTAAAACTTTAATTTAAAAGAGAAAAAAAAAAAGTTATTTGAAAATGACTCTCGGGCTAAGGACTAATTCTTATAATGTGGCCACATTTTAAGAAAACACATGATCCAAGGTGTGATATCTGAATATGACTCCATCCAACTAAAATCAAATAACATTGAATCAGGCGGTGATTATACCCTTACCGATATAAGACCTTCCATGGTCACAAATGTTACTTGACTCCGTCGACTAGTCGTTAGTGTGGAGTGTAGCAAGAAAATAGCATGCCAATAGGATCCAATAACAGCCAAACTGCTATTTTCTCTGTCAGTCCTCAAATTTCTCTCAAATGCTTTAAAGCCAGAGAAATTCCATGGTTTATCAAAAAACCATCATTCAATAAACTATGGTGTCGACCACGGGCCCTGTAGTTCTAAAACACCATTATGTCTCAAACTCTCATATAGTGTCAACCACAGACATGATGGTTCCAACGACACTGAGTTCCAAAATCATGCCTCAAACTCCAATATAGTGTCAACCACAAGCATGGTGGTCCTAACGACACTGAGCTCTAAAATATCTTACAATTGATTTTGCCCAAGTGGGAGAATGTTAGAAATTTTTATAATAATTGTGGGCTTCAATCAATTGTAGTTTTTCTTATTTTAATAAAAACGGGCTAAGTCATGATCCATATAGGGGTGCAGTATAAAGCCCAGTTAATTAGTGATCCGTTTGATTTGGGCTTGGATATCTGTAAACTGATTAGTGTGGGTAACAGTGTAGGCCTAACTCATAGGCCCATGATGGGAAGGGGACTAGGGTTAATAAGTTTGGCTAGGTCCCCTCTGCATTCACAATGTGTTGGAAAACCGTCACTCCACAACTTGCCCCATCGACGGTTGTGATAAGGGAGTGGTGTGAATTGCAGAGGAAGATCACAGTCTTTCCATTGCATGAGCATCAGAGTAAACAAGAAGTCTTCAAGAAATAAAGAATCATGTCTTCAACAAGAAAGCATGAATCTTTTTGTGTTCTAATTTCATATAATCCTATTTTGAAATTAGAACACCAAAAGATTCAGGCTTACTTGTTGAAGACATGATTCTTGATTTCTTGAAGACTTCTTGTTTACTCTGATGCTCCTGCAATGGAAAGACTAGGATCTTCCTCTGCAATTCACATCACTCCCTTATCACAACCGTCGATGGGGCAAGTTGTGGAGTGACAGTTTTCCAACACATTATGAATGCAGAGGGAACCTAGCCAAACTTATTAAGCCTAGTCCCCTTCCCATAATGGGCCTATGAGTTAGGCCTACACTGTTACCCACACTAATCAGTTTACAGATATCCAAGCCCAAATAAAACGGATCACTAATTAACTGGGCTTTATACTGCACCCCTATATGGATCATGACTTAGCCCGTTTTTATTAAATCAAGAAAAACTACAATTGATTGAAGCCCACAATTATTATAAAAATTTCTAACATTCTCCCACTTGGGCAAAATCAATTGTAAAGTAAAATTTCAATTTAAAAGAGAAAAGAAAAACAAGTTATTTGAAAACGACTCTCGGGCTAAGGACTAATTCTTAAAATGTGGCCACATTTTAAGAAAACACATGATCCAAGGTGCGATATCTGAATATGACTCCATCCACCTAAAATCAAATAACATTGAATCAGGCGGTGATTATACCATTACCGATATAAGACCTTCTATGGTCACAAATGCTACTTGACTCCGTTGACTAGTCATTAGTGTGGAGTGTAGTAAGAAAATAGCATGCCAATAGGATCCAATAACAGCCAAACTGCTATTTTCTCTGTCAGTCCTCAAATTTCTCTCAAATGTTTTAAAGCCTGATAAATTCCATGGTTTATCAAAAAACCATCATTCAATAAACTATGGTGTCGACCACGGGCCCTGTAGTCCTAAAACACCATTATATCTCAAACTCTCATATAGTGTCAACCACAGACATGATGGTTCCAACGACACTGAGTTCCAAAATCATGCCTCAAACTCCAATATAGTGTCAACCACAAGCATGGTGGTCCTAACGACACTGAGTTCCAAAATCTTATTATCATGCCTCAAACTCCAATATAGTGTCAACCACAGACATAGTGGTCCAAACGACACTGAGTTCTAAAATATCTTACAATTGATTTTGCCCAAGTGGGAGAATGTTAGAAATTTTTATAATAATTGTGGGCTTCAATCAATTGTAGTTTTTCTTGTTTTAATAAAAACGGGCTAAGTCATGATCCATATAGGTGTGCAGTATAAAGCCCAGTTAATTAGTGATCCGTTTGATTTGGGCTTGGATATCTGTAAACTGATTACTGTGGGTAACAGTGTAGGCCTAACTCATAGGCCCATGATGGGAAGGGGACTAGGGTTAATAAGTTTGGCTAGGTCCCCTCTGCATTGACAATATGTTGGAAAACCGTCACTCCACAACTTGCCCCATCGACGGTTGTGATAAGGGAGTGGTGTGAATTGCAGAGGAAGATCTTGGTCTTTCCATTGCAGGAGCATCAGAGTAAACAAAAAGTCTTCAAGAAATCAAGAATCATGTCTTCAACAAGAAAGCCTGAATCTTTTGGTGTTCTAATTTCATATAATCCTATTTTGAAATTAGAACACAAAAAGATTCAGGCTTACTTGTTGAAGACATGATTCTTGATTTCTTGAAGACTTCTTGTTTACTCTGATGCTCCTACAATGGAAAGACTAAGATCTTCCTCTGCAATTTCCTATTTTGAAATTAGAACACCAAAAGATTCAGGCTTACTTGTTGAAGACATGATTCTTGATTTCTTGAAGACTTCTTGTTTACTCTGATGCTCCTGCAATGGAAAGACTAGGATCTTCCTCTGCAATTCACACCACTCCCTTATCACAACCGTCGATGGGACAAGTTGTGGAGTGACGGTTTTCCTACACATTGTGAATGCAAAGGGGACCTAGCCAAACTTATTAACCCTGGTCCCCTTCCTATCATGGGCCTATGAGTTAGGCCTACACTGTTACCCACACTAATCAGTTTACAGATATCCAAGCCCAAATAAAACGGATCACTAATTAACTGGGCTTTATACTGCACCCCTATATGGATCATGACTTAGCCCGTTTTTATTAAATCAATAAAAACTACAATCGATCGAAGCCCACAATTATTATAAAAATTTCTAACATTCTCCCACTTGGGCAAAATCAATTGTATAACAACCCTAAATATTGTATCATGATTAATGAAGAATTATGATAATTAATAAACGAGACATTTCAGATGAAATAGTTTATGATTAAGTAAATTAGAAGTATGGGTCCAATGGACCAAAGACATAAGCATTAGGGATCCAATGAATTCATGGATCAAAGTATAACCCAACAAAGGAAGTTTTAATTCCATTTAATGTGGACAAGTCCAAGTGATACAAAGAAAGCTCTAATGATAAAGTAAAGTCCAATAAGGTAAATGAAACCCAAATCAAGTTAAAGCCCAAAGTAAGGCCATGACATAATAAACCTAAAGAAGTACTATATGACTAGGAATTAAATTAGAATTCTTTCCCTACAAGCAAGAAGCCCACGGTTTTACTAGAGAAAACAAGCTCTAAGAAGTCAATTTAAAGTGTCATAAAATCATGGAAAAATAGGCACAAATTAGGTCAGGTTAATAGGTTAAAGGTCCATAATCTTAAGGAATAAATCATGGTCCAAAATTAAAGGAAATCTTTTCCTTCCAAGCATTTAAAATCCGCGGCCTAGGTGTAGGAAATGAATTTGATTTTATTTGATTTTCAAGCCATTAAATGCAAATCGAATTTCCTTAAGTCAAGCCAGTCAAATTCCTTTAAACAAGGAAGTTAGGATTATGATGATTAGTAGTCAATCACTTTCCCTAAATCAAGCAAATTGATGACAATATGTCAATCAATCAAATAATTCTGTTCCTTAAATCAAGGGAGCAACTTTTAATGACGATTAGTCACACATCATCAAGTCCTTAAATCAAGCAATCACTAAATTTCCTTAATCAAGGAAATTGACATCATGTTCTTGTCCCTAAATTAAGCAATCTAACCTATGACAACAAATCACCACCTTACTCTCATTTAATATGATCGAAACCTACCAGCAATCAAGTAATGGCAAGGCTTCTAGGTTGCCTATTTGAACAAGCTTTAGTCTCTCTTTTTTCCCTCTATAGCCGCGACACTACCAAAGGAAAGAACAAAGAGTTTAGTTCATTTTGTGAAGTCCATGAATGCTTCGAAATGGTGAGTGTGTTAGTGAGAAATACCTAATTGTTCCAAGATCAAATACAAGCCTGGATCTTAGTCCTTCTTCCTAATAATTCCACCAAAGAACCCTTCATCTCTAAGCAAGAAAATCCCTCTTCTCCTCTCTTTAAGCTTGCGGCCTTGTATGTTCAAGGAGGAAGGAAGTTCGTTCAAGAAGATTCAAAGTAGTCAAAGGTCAAGAAGTGTTTCCTTAAGTCGTTGATCATCATCAAAGGTAAGCCTATGAACCTTCTTGGTTAGGAATGACATGTAAAAGCATGAAAGTGATATCCTAAGTATATGATCCCTAGAAGGCCGAACCATGTATGATAATTATAAGCATGAAGAGATGTTTAAATGATATGAAAGATGATGAAATGATGATGTTAGATTAGCATGTTTAGTAGCCTAGGTTCTAAATCAATTTTGCATGATCATAACCTTAGTTGGCCGAATATATAAGATGATGTTTTGAATGATGCTCTAGGATTTAAATATGATAAATTATCAATAATGTTAGAAGCATGTTTTAGAAGTAATCCCTTAGGTATTTTAGGGCAATAAGGCCGAATGGTATGTAGCTAAAAGAGGTTTTATTTGATTAATGTTGAAAGGATCTAACCATGTTAAGTTAATAATATAATTGAAAGCATGTTTTAAAAATTATATTCCTAGATGTTTATCTATGGTGGCCGAACCTATACATGCCTAGAATGAAATCTTTAATAATTCTATTAAGTGTTATGATAACCTAATAATGTCCTAAAACCTACACAAGTGGGTAAGTAAGCAAAACAACTCCTCTAGGTAATTAAACCTGCAAAGCCGAGACCTATACATGGATAAAACACAAATGTTGAATGTTATATAAGTTACTAAAAGATGATATGATGATGTTAGGGAGTCAAGGGAGCAAACAGGCAAGTAAAGAGATCAAAAGTTGAAAGTATACAAGTAAAGAACGACAAGTACTGTAAGTGTTTACAGTTGTTGAAGTAATCTCTCTATGTATGCCACCATTATGAAACTATGATAAGTTATGCTCTGACTGCAATATGTTTATAGTGCCTTACATTATGTGATTATTATATTTTTGAAACTTAAAACCATGCTATTAAATGTTGGCCTGTGCACTGATACTCCAGTTGCAACCTGACGAGGACTCTGGGTATCTCCGTAAGTCCGTAAAAGCCGGCAGGAATATGATGATGATGATGATGGCATGATATTTTTATATGATGATGTTAAATGTTCCATTTTGTATTGTTATTATAAACTGTTGCAGGAGTAAGCGTCATAGTTGGAGAATGCTCCAGCTGTGAACCTTACTGAGATTTTCCCCAAAATCTCACCCCCCTTGACCACCCATTTCAGGAAAAGATGAAAGAAAGTAATAAGAAAGTTATGCGGGAAAGAAAGGGTAAGAGACTGGTACGTAAAGAAGAAGAAACTCCACCTACCTGGGAAGAGAAACTAAAGGATCTAACAGATAGAGGCCTATGGACTGAGGCTATGAAATTATTAATAGACGCTTTTCCACATTACGATTTCGATGAAGCACTAAGTACTCAATGGCTAGAGGAACCACAACCACATTATGACTGGGCTTATGATGCGGCATAAATTATGTTTTTATTTATGATTAGTTAATCTTTTTGGGATTACATTAAATAATGTTTAGTGTTATTTATTTTGTATTAACGTTTTAACGCTTTTAATTTTATATGGAATAAGTATGGTTATGTGTTTCCATTCCGCACTCTGATATTTGCATTCGTAAAGTTTAAATTTAGACTTCCGCGCGTTGAATGCATGATGAAGGTGCACCCTATATGTATTTACATTTGGGGTGTTACATTTATGGTATCAGAGCCAAATTTCGGATTAGGATGGAACACTAACCATTTGCTGTATCTATGTACAGCAAGATGCCTCCACGAAGAACCCCTACGCAAGATATACAAGGACAAATTAACACGTTGCGGGACACCATCACCCAATTACAAACCAACACGGGAGATATGTTTCAGAATATAATGAATGAGATCAGAAGGAACCCAAATGCTAATGCAAACAATAACGGAGCAAGCGGCTCGGGAACAGGAGCCAGGGGTCATGGTGAAGGACCCCGACCTCCTCCAGGAAACGGTGCGGCATGTCAAGATAACCAAGGACTACTGTTGACGTTTAGAAAGCACAAACCACCCTTCTTTCAAGGAAGTCCTGACTCAATGGCAGCTGTACAATGGCTGCAAGCAATGGACAAGATTTTTCGAGTTATCCAATGCACCGACGATCAGAAGGTGCTATTCTCGACGTACATGCTGGAAGGAGATGCTCACCACTGGTGGGCGAATGCGTCCCAACCGTTGGAAATGCAGAATGCGGTTATAACTTGGGCCGTGTTCGAGGAAATGTTCTTGGAGAAATACTTTCCGATGTCAATCCGGGATAGTAAACAAGGAGAATTTGACAAACTGGTTCAAGGAACGATGACGGTGGACCAATATCATGCTAAGTTTAATGAGTTACTAAGATTGGCAACGTACAGAGGAGCAATGCCTTTACCAGACTTTCTGATGGCGAAGTTTCAAAGGGGTCTGAATCCCAGAATTGCTGAGCTAGTAGCCGGCAACGACCCATGTGACTTTGCAACCCTAATCAATCGATGCAGAAGAGTGGAAGCTATTGGCCAACAGAAGAAACCCGTGGAAGCTAGCGGGAATGGTTATAAAGGAAATACTGGACCATGGCGAGGAAACAACGGAGGAAAGCCCTGGCCGCCCAGGCGAGATGACAACAAGTTCAAGAGACCCGGAAACTACCGGGGAAACAACAGCCACAACAACAAACCTCCGAACTGTCCAAAATGCAAGAAGCCCCATTACGGTAACTGTCTAAGTGGAACCCCAAACTGCTACAAGTGTGGAAAAGAAGGACACTATGTCAAGAACTGTCCACTATGGGGAAACCAACAAGCAACAGAAGAAGCACCAAGGATGGGCAGAGTTTACACCCTCGATCAACACACGGTAGACCAGGCAGCTGAACTGGTCAAAGGTACGATCTATATTTGCCATAAAAATTTAGATGTACTATTTGATTCTGGTGCTACGAATTCTTTTGTCGCCGATTATGTGGCGAAAGCGTACGATTTATTTACTGATAGACTGCAAGTACCTATGCGGATCATGACCGCGACGGGAAAAGTTGCTAAGGCGTACCTACTATGTAGAGACGTCGCATTTATCTATGAAGGAAAGAAGTACAAACAGGACTTCATAGTCCTCCCACTAGAGAAGATCAATGTGATTCTAGAGATGGACTGGCTCGCCAAGCAGCGAGTGGTGATTGACTGCAGCAATCGCAGTTTGATTATCGGCAAAGAAGGAGCGGAAGAAAACTCAGCGCCTGAAACAGGAGAATGCTCCATGATGATGATGGGAACTCTTGTAGGAGAAGAAGAGATACCACTGTCCAACATTCTAGTGGTTAAGGAGTTTGAGGATGTTTTTCCCGATGATATCACCAATTTCCCTCCAGAACGAGAGGTACAATTTTCAATTGAGCTAGTACCGGGAACTGGGCCAATTTCAATTGCGCCCTACCGTATGTCACCACTTGAACTTGTGGAATTAAAGAAGCAATTGGAAGACTTAATAAAGAAAAATTTTATCAGACCCAGTGTGTCTCCATGGGGAGCGCCAATATTATTTGTGAAGAAGAAGGACGGGTCAATGAGACTATGCACGGATTACCGACAGCTCAACAAGGTTACTGTGAAGAACAAGTACCCACTGCCTCGTATTGAGGACTTAATTGATCAGCTGAGAGGTGCAAGAGTATTTTCAAAGATCGATCTCCGATCAGGATATCATCAGATCCGGATCAAGCCGGAAGACGTTCCGAAGACAGCATCAGATCAAGATATGGGCACTACGAGTACCTGGTCATTCCTTTCGGACTGACAAATGCCCCAGCAGTGTTCATGGGGTATATGAATCAAATATTCAAACCTTATCTGGATCAATTTGTTGTCGTGTTTATCGATGACATATTGATATACTCAAAGAGCAAGGAGGAGCATGAGGAGCATCTGAGAATCGTGCTGCAAATATTACGGGAGAAACAGCTATACGCCAAACCATCCAAATGTGAATTTTGGCTGCCCGAGATTCAATTCCTTGGGCATGTGATATCAGATAAAGGAGTAGCGGTGGACCCCAGTAAAATCAAAGCAGTAGTTGACTGGGAGCGACCCAAGACGGTCACAGAGATAAGAAGCTTTCTTGGATTGGCAGGGTATTATAGAAGATTTATTGAAGGATTCTCGAAGCGGGTGTTACCACTCACCCGATTGACAAGGAAGGAAGTCCCTTTTGTGTGGACTGATGAATGCGAAGTTTGCTTTCAGGAGTTAAAGAAGATGCTGACGACAGCCCCAGTGCTGACATTACCAAACCCTGAAGAACCATTTGAAGTTTATTGTGATGCCTCAAAGATGGGTTTGGGATGTGTGCTTATGCAAAATGGTAGACCAGTCGCGTACGCATCTCGACAGTTGAAGTCACATGAAGAGAATTATCCCACTCATGATCTTGAGTTGGCAGCAATCGTATTTGCTTTGAAGATATGGCGTCATCACTTATACGGTGCTACTACGACAGTATATAGTGACCACAAAAGCCTCAAGTACTTATTTGATCAGAAGGAGCTGAACATGAGACAGCGCCGATGGATGGAATTCCTGAAAGATTATGACTTTGAACTAAAGTATCATCCCAGCAAGGCGAATGTAGTTGCTGATGCCTTAAGCAGAAAAGTCAGAGGAATTGCAAGTATGATGATAGCCGAACAACAATTGATTGAAGATTTCCGAGATTTAAATCTCGCAGTGGTAAACAGTGAATGCGGACAGGAATATTACGCAGTACAAATCCAAGATGAACTCTTAGAGAGGATCAAGGAAGCCCAACAAGCCGTAGATTGTTTGAAACGGTTAAGAAATCAACCTGGAGTTAGTTTAAATCAACAAGGTATAATTACCTTTCAAGGGAAAATTGTCGTCCCTACACGACTCTTGAGAGATGAAGTGATGGAAATAGCCCACAAGAGTCAGTACTCGATTCACCCAGCAGCCACCAAAATGTACGCAGATATGAAGAATAATTTCTGGTGGAAAGGAATGAAGAGAGATGTTGGAAGATTCGTAAGCAAATGTATGGTGTGCCAGAAAGTAAAGATAGAGCATCAACGACCAGCGGGCACCCTACAGCCCTTGCATATTCCCGAATGGAAATGGCAAAGTATTTCTATGGACTTTATAACCAGTCTACCCAGAACTCAAGCAGGCTACGATGCCATCTGGGTAGTGGTCGACAGATTGACCAAGTCAGCACACTTTATACCGGTGAAAGGAACGTACACGACAGAGAAGCTGGCTCAAATTTATGTGAAGGAGATTGTAAGACTGCACGGAGTACCAGAAAGTATAATCAGTGATCGAGATCCTAAGTTTACATCCCGATTCTGGTATTCATTACAGCAGGCGTTCGGAACTCAATTACGATTGAGTACGGCGTACCATCCGCAGACAGACGGACAGACTGAAAGAACAATACAGACACTGGAAGACATGTTAAGAGCTTGCGCTTTAGAAAGAGAAGGTTGTTGGGATCAGTATCTGCCTTTGGCAGAATTTTCTTACAACAACAGTCATCATGCAAGTATAGGAATGGCCCCGTATGAAGCTCTGTATGGAAGAAGGTGTCGAACACCTGTATGCTGGGAAGAAGTGGGCGATAAAGAAATGTTTGGGCCAGATATGGTGAACGAAACAACTAAGCAGATAAAGATGATTCGTGACAGGATGCAGAAGGCTCAGGACAGACAAAAGAGTTATTATGATTTGAAGCACCGACCCCTAGACTTTGAAGTAGGGGAACATGTATTTGTTAAGCTCTCTCCTATTACAGGTATTGGAAGAGCACTCGGTGTAAGAAAGTTAAGTCCGCGTTATATCGGTCCTTATCAGATTCTGAAAAGGGTGGGGCCGGTAGCTTATCAGTTGGCATTACCTCCAAATTTGGCAAATCTTCACGATGTATTTCATGTTAGCCAATTGAAGAAATATGTAGCCGATCCCTCACATGTTGTATTACCGGATGAAGTGGAAGTACGACCTAATTTGAAGATCCCGGTGGTACCAATCAAGATTCTGGATAGAGAAGAGAAGCAGCTTCGCAGCAAGGTGATACCTATGGTAAAAGTGCAATGGCAAGGAAGGACTCCCGAAGAAGCAACTTGGGAGCGAGAAGATGAGATTAGACAGAAGTATCCCGAGTTATAGTAATTTTCGGGACGAAAATTTTATTAGTGGGGGAGGATATAACAACCCTAAATATTGTATCATGATTAATGAAGAATTATGATAATTAATAAACGAGACATTTCAGATGAAATAGTTTATGATTAAGTAAATTAGAAGTATGGGTCCAATGGACCAAAGACATAAGCATTAGGGATCCAATGAATTCATGGATCAAAGTATAACCCAACAAAGGAAGTTTTAATTCCATTTAATGTGGACAAGTCCAAGTGATACAAAGAAAGCTCTAATGATAAAGTAAAGTCCAATAAGGTAAATGAAACCCAAATCAAGTTAAAGCCCAAAGTAAGGCCATGACATAATAAACCTAAAGAAGTACTATATGACTAGGAATTAAATTAGAATTCTTTCCCTACAAGCAAGAAGCCCACGGTTTTACTAGAGAAAACAAGCTCTAAGAAGTCAATTTAAAGTGTCATAAAATCATGGAAAAATAGGCACAAATTAGGTCAGGTTAATAGGTTAAAGGTCCATAATCTTAAGGAATAAATCATGGTCCAAAATTAAAGGAAATCTTTTCCTTCCAAGCATTTAAAATCCGCGGCCTAGGTGTAGGAAATGAATTTGATTTTATTTGATTTTCAAGCCATTAAATGCAAATCGAATTTCCTTAAGTCAAACCAGTCAAATTCCTTTAAACAAGGAAGTTAGGATTATGATGATTAGTAGTCAATCACTTTCCCTAAATCAAGCAAATTGATGACAATATGTCAATCAATCAAATAATTCTGTTCCTTAAATCAAGGGAGCAACTTTTAATGACGATTAGTCACACATCATCAATTCCTCTGCAATTTACACTACTCCCTTATCACAACCGTCGATGGGGCAAGTTGTGGAGTGACGGTTTTCCAACACATTGTGAATGCAGAGGGAACCTAGCCAAACTTATTAACCCTAGTCTCCTTCCCATCATGGGCCTATGAGTTAGGCCTACATTGTTACTCACACTAATCAGTTTACAGATATCCAAGCCCAAATCAAACGGAACACTAATTAACTGGGCTTTATACTGCACCCCTATATGGATCATGACTTAGCCCGTTTTTATTAAATCAAGAAAAACTACAATTGATTGAAGCCCACAATTATTATAAAAATTTCTAACATTCTCCCACTTGGGCAGAATCAGTTGTAAAGTAAAATTTTAATTTAAAAGAGAAAAGAAAAACAAGTTATTTGAAAACGACTCTCGGGCTAAGGACTAATTCTTATAATGTGGCCACATTTTAAGAAAACACATGATCCAAGGTGCGATATCTGAATATGACTCCATCCAACTAAAATCAAATAACATTGAATCAGGCGGTGATTATACCCTTACCGATATAAGACCTTCCATGGTCACAAATGCTACTTGACTCCGTCGACTAGTCATTAGTGTGGAGTGTAGCAAGAAAATAGCATGCCAATATGATCCAATAACAGCCAAACTGCTATTTTCTCTGTCAGTCCCCAAATTTCTCTCAAATGCTTTAAAGCCAGAGAAATTCCATGGTTTATCAAAAAACAATCATTCAATAAACTATGGTGTCGACCACGGGCCCTGTAGTCCTAAAACACCATTATATCTCAAACTCTCATATAGTGTCAACCACAGACATGATGGTTCCAACGACACTGAGTTCCAAAATCATGCCTAAAACTCCAATATAGTGTCAACCACAAGCATGGTGGTCCTAACGACACTGAGTTCCAAAATCTTATTATCATGCCTCAAACTCCAATATAGTGTCAACCACAGACATAGTGGTCCAAACGACACTGAGTTCTAAAATATCTTACAATTGATTTTGCCCAAGTGGGAGAATGTTAGAAATTTTTATAATAATTGTGGGCTTCAATCAATTGTAGTTTTTCTTGTTTTAATAAAAACGGGCTAAGTCATGATCCATATAGTGGTGCAGTATAAAGCCCAGTTAATTAGTGATCCGTTTGATTTGGGCTTGGATATCTGTAAACTGATTAGTGTGGGTAACAGTGTAGGCCTAACTCATAGGCCCATGATGGGAAGGGGACTAGGGTTAATAAGTTTGGCTAGGTCCCCTCTGCATTGACAATGTGTTGGAAAACCGTCACTCCACAACTTGCCCCATCGACGGTTGTGATAAGGGAGTGGTGTGAATTGCAGAGGAAGATCCTAGTCTTTCCATTGCAGGAGCATCAGAGTAAACAAGAAGTCTTCAAGAAATCAAGAATCATGTCTTCAACAAGAAAGCCTGAATCTTTTGGTGTTCTAATTTCATATAATCCTATTTTGAAATTAGAACACAAAAAGATTCAGGCTTACTTGTTGAAGACATGATTCTTGATTTCTTGAAGACTTCTTGTTTACTCTGATGCTCATGCAATGGAAAGACTATGATCTTCCTCTGCAATTCACACCACTCCCTTATCACAACCGTCGATGGGGCAAGTTGTGGAGTTACGGTTTTCCAAGACATTATGAATGCAGAGGGGACCTAGCCAAACTTATTAACCCTAGTCCCCTTCCTATCATGGGCCTATGAGTTAGGCCTACACTGTTACTCACACTAATCTGTTTACAGATATCCAAGCCCAAATCAAACGGATCACTAATTATCTGGGCTTTATACTGCACCCCTATATGGATCATGACTTAGCCCGTTTTTATTAAATCAAGAAAAACTACAATTGATTGAAGCCCACAATTATTATAAAAATTTATTTACATTCTCCCACTTGGTTAAAATCAATTGTAAATTTAAAATTTAATTTAAAAGAGAAAAGAAAAACAAGTTATTTGAAAACGACTCTCGGGCTAAGGACTAATTCTTATAATGTGGCCACATTTTAAGAAAACACATGATCCAAGGTGCGATATCTGAATATGACTCCATCCAACTAAAATCAAATAACATTGAATCAGGCGGTGATTATACCATTACCGATATAAGACCTTCCATGGTCACAAATGCTACTTGACTCCGTCGACTAGTCATTAGTGTGGAGTGTAGCAAGAAAATAGCATGCCAATATGATCCAATAACAGCCAAACTGCTATTTTCTCTGTCAGTCCCCAAATTTCTCTCAAATGCTTTAAAGCCAGAGAAATTCCATGGTTTATCAAAAAACAATCATTCAATAAACTATGGTGTCGACCACGGGCCCTGTAGTCCTAAAACACCATTATGTCTCAAACTCTCATATAGTGTCAACAACAGACATGATGGTTCCAACGACACTGAGTTCCAAAATCATGCCTAAAACTCCAATATAGTGTCAACCACAAGCATGGTGGTCCTAACGACACTGAGTTCCAAAATCTTATTATAATGCCTCAAACTCCAATATAGTGTCAACCACAGACATAGTGGTCCAAACGACACTGAGTTCTAAAATATCTTACAATTGATTTTGCCCAAGTGGGAGAATGTTAGAAATTTTTATAATAATTGTGGGCTTCAATCAATTGTAGTTTTTCTTGTTTTAATAAAAACGGGCTAAGTCATGATCCATATAGGGGTGCAGTATAAAGCCCAGTTAATTAGTGATCCGTTTGATTTGGGCTTGGATATCTGTAAACTGATTAGTGTGGGTAACAGTGTAGGCCTAACTCATAGGCCCATGATGGGAAGGGGACTAGGGTTAATAAGTTTGGCTAGGTCCCCTCTGCATTCACAATGTGTTGGAAAACCGTCACTCCACAACTTGCCCCATCGACGGTTGTGATAAGGGAGTGGTGTGAATTGCAGAGGAAGATCCTAGTCTTTCCATTGCAGGAGCATCAGAGTAAACAAGAAGTCTTCAAGAAATCAAGAATCATGTCTTCAACAAGAAAGCCTGAATCTTTTGGTGTTCTAATTTCATATAATCCTATTTTGAAATTAGAACACAAAAAGATTCAGGCTTACTTGTTGAAGACATGATTCTTGATTTCTTGAAGACTTCTTGTTTACTCTGATGCTCCTGCAATGGAAAGACTAGGATCTTCCTCTGCAATTCACACCACTCCCTTATCACAACCGTCGATGGGGCAAGTTGTGGAGTGACGGTTTTCCAACACATTGTGAATGCAGAGGGAACCTAGCCAAACTTATTAACCCTAGTCTCCTTCCCATCATGGGCCTATGAGTTAGGCCTACATTGTTACTCACACTAATCAGTTTACAGATATCCAAGCCCAAATCAAACGGATCACTAATTAACTGGGCTTTATACTGCACCCCTATATGGATCATGACTTAGCCCGTTTTTATTAAATCAAGAAAAACTACAATTGATTGAAGCCCACAATTATTATAAAAATTTCTAACATTCTCCCACTTGGGCAAAATCAATTGTAAAGTAAAATTTTAATTTAAAAGAGAAAAGAAAAACAAGTTATTTGAAAACGACTCTCGGGCTAAGGACTAATTCTTATAATGTGGCCACATTTTAAGAAAACACATGATCCAAGGTGCGATATCTGAATATGACTCCATCCAACTAAAATCAAATAACATTGAATCAGGCGGTGATTATACCCTTACCGATATAAGACCTTCCATGGTCACAAATGCTACTTGACTCCGTCGACTAGTCATTAGTGTGGAGTGTAGCAAGAAAATAGCATGCCAATATGATCCAATAACAGCCAAACTGCTATTTTCTCTGTCAGTCCCAAATTTCTCTCAAATGCTTTAAAGCCAGAGAAATTCCATGGTTTATCAAAAAACCATCATTCAATAAACTATGGTGTCGACCACGGGCCCTGTAGTCCTAAAACACCATTATGTCTCAAACTCTCATATAGTGTCAACCACAGACATGATGGTTCCAACGACACTGAGTTCCAAAATCATGCCTAAAACTCCAATATAGTGTCAACCACAAGCATGGTGGTCCTAACGACACTGAGTTCCAAAATCTTATTATCATGCCTCAAACTCCAATATAGTGTCAACCACAGACATAGTGGCCCAAACGACACTGAGTTCTAAAATATCTTACAATTGATTTTGCCCAAGTGGGAGAATGTTAGAAATTTTTATAATAATTGTGGGCTTCAATCAATTGTAGTTTTTCTTGTTTTAATAAAAACGGGCTAAGTCATGATCCATATAGGGGTGCAGTATAAAGCCCAGTTAATTAGTGATCCGTTTGATTTGGGCTTGGATATCTGAACTGATTAGTGTGGGTAACAGTGTAGGCCTAACTCATAGGCCCATGATGGGAAGGGGACTAGGGTTAATAAGTTTGGCTAGGTCCCCTCTGCATTCACAATGTGTTGGAAAACCGTCACTCCACAACTTGCCCCATCGACGGTTGTGATAAGGGAGTGGTGTGAATTGCAGAGGAAGATCCTAGTCTTTCCATTGCAGGAGCATCAGAGTAAACAAGAAGTCTTCAAGAAATCAAGAATCATGTCTTCAACAAGTAAGCCTGAATCTTTTGGTGTTCTAATTTCATATAATCCTATTTTGAAATTAGAACACCAAAAGATTCAGGCTTACTTGTTGAAGACATGATTCTTGATTTCTTGAAGACTTCTTGTTTACTCTGATGCTCCTGCAATGGAAAGACTAGGATCTTCCTCTGCAATTCACACCACTCCCTTATCACAACCGTCGATGGGGCAAGTTGTGGAGTGACGGTTTTCCAACACATTGTGAATGCAGATGGGACCTAGCCAAACTTATTAACCCTAGTCTCCTTCCCATCATGGGCCTATGAGTTAGACCTACATTGTTACTCACACTAATCAGTTTACAGATATCCAAGCCCAAATCAAACGGATCACTAATTAACTGGGCTTTATACTGCACCCCTATATGGATCATGACTTAGCCCGTTTTTATTAAATCAAGAAAAACTACAATTGATTGAAGCCCACAATTATTATAAAAATTTCTAACATTCTCCCACTTGGGCAAAATCAATTGTAAAGTAAAATTTTAATTTAAAAGAGAAAAGAAAAACAAGTTATTTGAAAACGACTCTCGGGCTAAGGACTAATTCTTATAATGTGGCCACATTTTAAGAAAACACATGATCCAAGGTGCGATATCTGAATATGACTCCATCCAACTAAAATCAAATAACATTGAATCAGGCGGTGATTATACCCTTACCGATATAAGACCTTCCATGGTCACAAATGTTACTTGACTCCGTCGACTAGTCACTAGTGTGGAGTGTAGCAAGAAAATAGCATGCCAATATGATCCAATAACAGCCAAACTGCTATTTTCTCTGTCAGTCCTCAAATTTCTCTCAAATGCTTTAAAGCCAGAGAAATTCCATGGTTTATCAAAAAACCATCATTCAATAAACTATGGTGTCGACCACGGGCCCTGTAGTCCTAAAACACCATTATGTCTCAAACTCTCATATAGTGTCAACCACAGACATGATGGTTCCAACGACACTGAGTTCCAAAATCATGCCTAAAACTCCAATATAGTGTCAACCACAAGCATGGTGGTCCTAACGACACTGAGTTCCAAAATCTTATTATCATGCCTCAAACTCCAATATAGTGTCAACCACAGACATAGTGGCCCAAACGACACTGAGTTCTAAAATATCTTACAATTGATTTTGCCCAAGTGGGAGAATGTTAGAAATTTTTATAATAATTGTGGGCTTCAATCAATTGTAGTTTTTCTTGTTTTAATAAAAACGGGCTAAGTCATGATCCATATAGGGGTGCAGTATAAAGCCCAGTTAATTAGTGATCCGTTTGATTTGGGCTTGGATATCTGTAAACTGATTAGTGTGGGTAACAGTGTAGGCCTAACTCATAGGCCCATGATGGGAAGGGGACTAGGGTTAATAAGTTTGGCTAGGTCCCCTCTGCATTCACAATGTGTTGGAAAACCGTCACTCCACAACTTGCCCCATCGACGGTTGTGATAAGGGAGTGGTGTGAATTGCAGAGGAAGATCCTAGTCTTTCCATTGCAGGAGCATCAGAGTAAACAAGAAGTCTTCAAGAAATCAAGAATCATGTCTTCAACAAGAAAGCCTGAATCTTTTGGTGTTCTAATTTCATATAATCCTATTTTGAAATTAGAACACAAAAAGATTCAGGCTTACTTGTTGAAGACATGATTCTTGATTTCTTGAAGACTTCTTGTTTACTCTGATGCTCCTGCAATGGAAAGACTAGGATCTTCCTCTGCAATTCACACCACTCCCTTATCACAACCGTCGATGGGGCAAGTTGTGGAGTGACGGTTTTCCAACACATTGTGAATGCAGAGGGAACCTAGCCAAACTTATTAACCCTAGTCTCCTTCCCATCATGGGCCTATGAGTTAGACCTACATTGTTACTCACACTAATCAGTTTACAGATATCCAAGCCCAAATCAAACGGATCACTAATTAACTGGGCTTTATACTGCACCCCTATATGGATCATGACTTAGCCCGTTTTTATTAAATCAAGAAAAACTACAATTGATTGAAGCCCACAATTATTATAAAAATTTCTAACATTCTCCCACTTGGGCAAAATCAATTGTAAAGTAAAATTTTAATTTAAAAGAGAAAAGAAAAACAAGTTATTTGAAAACGACTCTCGGGCTAAGGACTAATTCTTATAATGTGGCCACATTTTAAGAAAACACATGATCCAAGGTGCGATATCTGAATATGACTCCATCCAACTAAAATCAAATAACATTGAATCAGGCGGTGATTATACCCTTACCGATATAAGACCTTCCATGGTCACAAATGCTACTTGACTCCGTCGACTAGTCATTAGTGTGGAGTGTAGCAAGAAAATAGCATGCCAATATGATCCAATAACAGCCAAACTGCTATTTTCTCTGTCAGTCCTCAAATTTCTCTCAAATGCTTTAAAGCCAGAGAAATTCCATGGTTTATCAAAAAACAATCATTCAATAAACTATGGTGTCGACCACGGGCCCTGTAGTCCTAAAACACCATTATGTCTCAAACTCTCATATAGTGTCAACCACAGACATGATGGTTCCAACGACACTGAGTTCCAAAATCATGCCTAAAACTCCAATATAGTGTCAACCACAAGCATGGTGGTCCTAACGACACTGAGTTCCAAAATCTTATTATCATGCCTCAAACTCCAATATAGTGTCAACCACAGACATAGTGGCCCAAACGACACTGAGTTCTAAAATATATCTTACAATTGATTTTGCCCAAGTGGGAGAATGTTAGAAATTTTTATAATAATTGTGGGCTTCAATCAATTGTAGTTTTTCTTGTTTTAATAAAAACGGGCTAAGTCATGATCCATATAGGGGTGCAGTATAAAGCCCAGTTAATTAGTGATCCGTTTGATTTGGGCTTGGATATCTGTAAACTGATTAGTGTGGGTAACAGTGTAGGCCTAACTCATAGGCCCATGATGGGAAGGGGACTAGGGTTAATAAGTTTGGCTAGGTCCCCTCTGCATTCACAATGTGTTGGAAAACCGTCACTCCACAACTTGCCCCATCGACGGTTGTGATAAGGGAGTGGTGTGAATTGCAGAGGAAGATCCTAGTCTTTCCATTGCAGGAGCATCAGAGTAAACAAGAAGTCTTCAAGAAATCAAGAATCATGTCTTCAACAAGAAAGCCTGAATCTTTTGGTGTTCTAATTTCATATAATCCTATTTTGAAATTAGAACACAAAAAGATTCAGGCTTACTGGTTGAAGACATGATTCTTGATTTCTTGAAGACTTCTTGTTTACTCTGATGCTCCTGCAATGGAAAGACTAGGATCTTCCTCTGCAATTCACACCACTCCCTTATCACAACCGTCGATGGGGCAAGTTGTGGAGTGACGGTTTTCCAACACATTGTGAATGCAGAGGGAACCTAGCCAAACTTATTAACCCTAGTCTCCTTCCCATCATGGGCCTATGAGTTAGGCCTACATTGTTACTCACACTAATCAGTTTACAGATATCCAAGCCCAAATCAAACGGATCACTAATTAACTGGGCTTTATACTGCACCCCTATATGGATCATGACTTAGCCCGTTTTTATTAAATCAAGAAAAACTACAATTGATTGAAGCCCACAATTATTATAAAAATTTATAACATTCTCCCACTTGGGCAAAATCAATTGTAAAGTAAAATTTTAATTTAAAAGAGAAAAGAAAAACAAGTTATTTGAAAACGACTCTCGGGCTAAGGACTTCTTATAATGTGGCCACATTTTAAGAAAACACATGATCCAAGGTGCGATATCTGAATATGACTCCATCCAACTAAAATCAAATAACATTGAATCAGGCGGTGATTATACCCTTACCGATATAAGACCTTCCATGGTCACAAATGCTACTTGACTCCGTCGACTAGTCATTAGTGTGGAGTGTAGCAAGAAAATAGCATGCCAATATGATCCAATAACAGCCAAACTGCTATTTTCTCTGTCAGTCCTCAAATTTCTCTCAAATGCTTTAAAGCCAGAGAAATTCCATGGTTTATCAAAAAACAATCATTCAATAAACTATGGTGTCGACCACGGGCCCTGTAGTCCTAAAACACCATTATGTCTCAAACTCTCATATAGTGTCAACCACAGACATGATGGTTCCAACGACACTGAGTTCCAAAATCATGCCTAAAACTCCAATATAGTGTCAACCACAAGCATGGTGGTCCTAACGACACTGAGTTCCAAAATCTTTATATGCCTCAAACTCCAATATAGTGTCAACCACAGACATAGTGGCCCAAACGACACTGAGTTCTAAAATATCTTACAATTGATTTTGCCCAAGTGGGAGAATGTTAGAAATTTTTATAATAATTGTGGGCTTCAATCAATTGTAGTTTTTCTTGTTTTAATAAAAACGGGCTAAGTCATGATCCATATAGGGGTGCAGTATAAAGCCCAGTTAATTAGTGATCCGTTTGATTTGGGCTTGGATATCTGTAAACTGATTAGTGTGGGTAACAGTGTAGGCCTAACTCATAGGCCCATGATGGGAAGGGGACTAGGGTTAATAAGTTTGGCTAGGTCCCCTCTGCATTCACAATGTGTTGGAAAACCGTCACTCCACAACTTGCCCCATCGACGGTTGTGATAAGGGAGTGGTGTGAATTGCAGAGGAAGATCCTAGTCTTTCCATTGCAGGAGCATCAGAGTAAACAAGAAGTCTTCAAGAAATCAAGAATCATGTATTCAACAAGAAAGCCTGAATCTTTTGGTGTTCTAATTTCATATAATCCTATTTTGAAATTAGAACACAAAAAGATTCAGGCTTACTTGTTGAAGACATGATTCTTGATTTCTTGAAGACTTCTTGTTTACTCTGATGCTCCTGCAATGGAAAGACTAGGATCTTCCTCTGCAATTCACACCACTCCCTTATCACAACCGTCGATGGGGCAAGTTGTGGAGTGACGGTTTTCCAACACATTGTGAATGCAGAGGGAACCTAGCCAAACTTATTAACCCTAGTCTCCTTCCCATCATGGGCCTATGAGTTAGGCCTACATTGTTACTCACACTAATCAGTTTACAGATATCCAAGCCCAAATCAAACGGATCACTAATTAACTGGGCTTTATACTGCACCCCTATATGGATCATGACTTAGCCCGTTTTTATTAAATCAAGAAAAACTACAATTGATTGAAGCCCACAATTATTATAAAAATTTATAACATTCTCCCACTTGGGCAAAATCAATTGTAAAGTAAAATTTTAATTTAAAAGAGAAAAGAAAAACAAGTTATTTGAAAACGACTCTCGGGCTAAGGACTAATTCTTATAATGTGGCCACATTTTAAGAAAACACATGATCCAAGGTGCGATATCTGAATATGACTCCATCCAACTAAAATCAAATAACATTGAATCAGGCGGTGATTATACCCTTACCGATATAAGACCTTCCATGGTCACAAATGCTACTTGACTCCGTCGACTAGTCATTAGTGTGGAGTGTAGCAAGAAAATAGCATGCCAATATGATCCAATAACAGCCAAACTGCTATTTTCTCTGTCAGTCCCCAAATTTCTCTCAAATGCTTTAAAGCCAGAGAAATTCCATGGTTTATCAAAAAACAATCATTCAATAAACTATGGTGTCGACCACGGGCCCTGTAGTCCTAAAACACCATTATGTCTCAAACTCTCATATAGTGTCAACCACAGACATGATGGTTCCAACGACACTGAGTTCCAAAATCATGCCTAAAACTCCAATATAGTGTCAACCACAAGCATGGTGGTCCTAACGACACTGAGTTCCAAAATCTTATTATCATGCCTCAAACTCCAATATAGTGTCAACCACAGACATAGTGGCCCAAACGACACTGAGTTCTAAAATATCTTACAATTGATTTTGCCCAAGTGGGAGAATGTTAGAAATTTTTATAATAATTGTGGGCTTCAATCAATTGTAGTTTTTCTTGTTTTAATAAAAACGGGCTAAGTCATGATCCATATAGGGGTGCAGTATAAAGCCCAGTTAATTAGTGATCCGTTTGATTTGGGCTTGGATATCTGTAAACTGATTAGTGTGGGTAACAGTGTAGGCCTAACTCATAGGCCCATGATGGGAAGGGGACTAGGGTTAATAAGTTTGGCTAGGTCCCCTCTGCATTCACAATGTGTTGGAAAACCGTCACTCCACAACTTGCCCCATCGACGGTTGTGATAAGGGAGTGTGTGAATTGCAGAGGAAGATCCTAGTCTTTCCATTGCAGGAGCATCAGAGTAAACAAGAAGTCTTCAAGAAATCAAGAATCATGTCTTCAACAAGAAAGCCTGAATCTTTTGGTGTTCTAATTTCATATAATCCTATTTTGAAATTAGAACACAAAAAGATTCAGGCTTACTTGTTGAAGACATGATTCTTGATTTCTTGAAGACTTCTTGTTTACTCTGATGCTCCTGCAATGGAAAGACTAGGATCTTCCTCTGCAATTCACACCACTCCCTTATCACAACCGTCGATGGGGCAAGTTGTGGAGTGACGGTTTTCCAACACATTGTGAATGCAGAGGGAACCTAGCCAAACTTATTAACCCTAGTCTCCTTCCCATCATGGGCCTATGAGTTAGGCCTACATTGTTACTCACACTAATCAGTTTACAGATATCCAAGCCCAAATCAAACGGATCACTAATTAACTGGGCTTTATACTGCACCCCTATATGGATCATGACTTAGCCCATTTTTATTAAATCAAGAAAAACTACAATTGATTGAAGCCCACAATTATTATAAAAATTTCTAACATTCTCCCACTTGGGCAAAATCAATTGTAAAGTAAAATTTTAATTTAAAAGAGAAAAGAAAAACAAGTTATTTGAAAACGACTCTCGGGCTAAGGACTAATTCTTATAATGTGGCCACATTTTAAGAAAACACATGATCCAAGGTGCGATATCTGAATATGACTCCATCCAACTAAAATCAAATAACATTGAATCAGGCGGTGATTATACCCTTACCGATATAAGACCTTCCATGGTCACAAATGCTACTTGACTCCGTCGACTAGTCATTAGTGTGGAGTGTAGCAAGAAAATAGCATGCCAATATGATCCAATAACAGCCAAACTGCTATTTTCTCTGTCAGTCCTCAAATTTCTCTCAAATGCTTTAAAGCCAGAGAAATTCCATGGTTTATCAAAAAACCATCATTCAATAAACTATGGTGTCGACCACGGGCCCTGTAGTCCTAAAACACCATTATGTCTCAAACTCTCATATAGTGTCAACCACAGACATGATGGTTCCAACGACACTGAGTTCCAAAATCATGCCTAAAACTCCAATATAGTGTCAACCACAAGCATGGTGGTCCTAACGACACTGAGTTCCAAAATCTTATTATCATGCCTCAAACTCCAATATAGTGTCAACCACAGACATAGTGGCCCAAACGACACTGAGTTCTAAAATATCTTACAATTGATTTTGCCCAAGTGGGAGAATGTTAGAAATTTTTATAATAATTGTGGGCTTCAATCAATTGTAGTTTTTCTTGTTTTAATAAAAACGGGCTAAGTCATGATCCATATAGGGGTGCAGTATAAAGCCCAGTTAATTAGTGATCCGTTTGATTTGGGCTTGGATATCTGTAAACTGATTAGTGTGGGTAACAGTGTAGGCCTAACTCATAGGCCCATGATGGGAAGGGGACTAGGGTTAATAAGTTTGGCTAGGTCCCCTCTGCATTCACAATGTGTTGGAAAACCGTCACTCCACAACTTGCCCCATCGACGGTTGTGATAAGGGAGTGGTGTGAATTGCAGAGGAAGATCCTAGTCTTTCCATTGCAGGAGCATCAGAGTAAACAAGAAGTCTTCAAGAAATCAAGAATCATGTCTTCAACAAGTAAGCCTGAATCTTTTGGTGTTCTAATTTCATATAATGGGATTATATGAAATTAGAACACCAAAAGATTCAGGCTTACTTGTTGAAGACATGATTCTTGATTTCTTGAAGACTTCTTGTTTACTCTGATGCTCCTGCAATGGAAAGACTAGGATCTTCCTCTGCAATTCACACCACTCCCTTATCACAACCGTCGATGGGGCAAGTTGTGGAGTGACGGTTTTCCAACACATTGTGAATGCAGAGGGGACCTAGCCAAACTTATTAACCCTAGTCCCCTTCCCATCATGGGCCTATGAGTTAGGCCTACACTGTTACCCACACTAATCAGTACAGATATCCAAGCCCAAATCAAACGGATCACTAATTAACTGGGCTTTATACTGCACCCCTATATGGATCATGACTTAGCCCGTTTTTATTAAAACAAGAAAAACTACAATTGATTGAAGCCCACAATTATTATAAAAATTTCTAACATTCTCCCACTTGGGCAAAATCAATTGTAAGATATTTTAGAACTCAGTGTCGTTTGGGCCACTATATCTGTGGTTGACACTATATTGGAGTTTGAGGCATGATAATAAGATTTTGGAACTCAGTGTCGTTAGGACCACCATGCTTGTGGTTGACACTATATTGGAGTTTTAGGCATGATTTTGGAACTCAGTGTCGTTGGAACCATCATGTCTGTGGTTGACACTATATGAGAGTTTGAGACATAATGGTGTTTTAGGACTACAGGGCCCGTGGTCGACACCATAGTTTATTGAATGATGGTTTTTTGATAAACCATGGAATTTCTCTGGCTTTAAAGCATTTGAGAGAAATTTGAGGACTGACAGAGAAAATAGCAGTTTGGCTGTTATTGGATCATATTGGCATGTTATTTTCTTGCTACACTCCACACTAATGACTAGTCGACGGAGTCAAGTAACATTTGTGACCATGGATGGTCTTATATCGGTAAGGGTATAATCACCGCCTGATTCAATGTTATTTGATTTTAGTTGGATGGAGTCATATTCAGATATCGCACCTTGGATCATGTGTTTTCTTAAAATGTGGCCACATTAAAAGAATTAGTCCTTAGCCCGAGAGTCGTTTTCAAATAACTTGTTTTTCTTTTCTCTTTTAAATTAAAATTTTACTTTACAATTGATTTTGCCCAAGTGGGAGAATGTTAGAAATTTTTATAATAATTGTGGGCTTCAATCAATTGTAGTTTTTCTTGATTTAATAAAAACGGGCTAAGTCATGATCCCTATAGGGGTGCAGTATAAAGCCCAGTTAATTAGTGATCCGTTTGATTTGGGCTTGGATATCTGTAAACTGATTAGTGTGGGTAACAATGTAGGCCTAACTCATAGGCCCATGATGGGAAGGGGACTAGGGTTAATAAGTTTGGCTAGGTCCCCTCTGCATTCACAATGTGTTGGAAAACCGTCACTCCACAACTTGCCCCATCGACGGTTGTGATAAGGGAGTGGTGTGAATTGCAGAGGAAGATCCTAGTCTTTCCATTGCAGGAGCATCAGAGTAAACAAGAAGTCTTCAAGAAATCAAGAATCATGTCTTCAACAAGTAAGCCTGAATCTTTTGGTGTTCTAATTTCATATAATCCTATTTTAAAATTAGAACACCAAAAGATTCAGGCTTACTTGTTGAAGACATGATTCTTGATTTCTTGAAGACTTCTTGTTTACTCTGATGCTCCTGCAATGGAAAGACTAGGATCTTCCTCTGCAATTCACACCACTCCCTTATCACAACCGTCGATGGGGCAAGTTGTGGAGTGACGGTTTTCCAACACATTGTGAATGCAGAGGGGACCTAGCCAAACTTATTAACCCTAGTCCCCTTCCCATCATGGGCCTATGAGTTAGGCCTACACTGTTACTCACACTAATCAGTTTACAGATATCCAAGCCCAAATCAAACGGATCACTAATTAACTGGGCTTTATACTGCACCCCTATATGGATCATGACTTAGCCCGTTTTTATTAAATCAAGAAAAACTACAATTGATTGAAGCCCACAATTATTATAAAAATTTCTAACATTCTCCCACTTGGGCAAAATCAATTGTAAAGTAAAATTTTAATTTAAAAGAGAAAAGAAAAACAAGTTATTTGAAAACGACTCTCGGGCTAAGGACTAATTCTTATAATGTGGCCACATTTTAAGAAAACACATGATCCAAGGTGCGATATCTGAATATGACTCCATCCAACTAAAATCAAATAACATTGAATCAGGCGGTGATTATACCCTTACCGATATAAGACCTTCCATGGTCACAAATGTTACTTGACTCCGTCGACTAGTCATTAGTGTGGAGTGTAGCAAGAAAATAGCATGCCAATATGATCCAATAACAGCCAAACTGCTATTTTCTCTGTCAGTCCTCAAATTTCTCTCAAATGCTTTAAAGCCAGAGAAATTCCATGGTTTATCAAAAAACCATCATTCAATAAACTATGGTGTCGACCACGGGCCCTGTAGTCCTAAAACACCATTATGTCTCAAACTCTCATATAGTGTCAACCACAGACATGATGGTTCCAACGACACTGAGTTCCAAAATCATGCCTAAAACTCCAATATAGTGTCAACCACAAGCATGGTGGTCCTAACGACACTGAGTTCCAAAATCTTATTATCATGCCTCAAACTCCAATATAGTGTCAACCACAGACATAGTGGCCCAAACGACACTGAGTTCTAAAATATCTTACAATTGATTTTGCCCAAGTGGGAGAATGTTAGAAATTTTTATAATAATTGTGGGCTTCAATCAATTGTAGTTTTTCTTGTTTTAATAAAAACGGGCTAAGTCATGATCCATATAGGGGTGCAGTATAAAGCCCAGTTAATTAGTGATCCGTTTGATTTGGGCTTGGATATCTGTAAACTGATTAGTGTGGGTAACAGTGTAGGCCTAACTCATAGGCCCATGATGGGAAGGGGACTAGGGTTAATAAGTTTGGCTAGGTCCCCTCTGCATTCACAATGTGTTGGAAAACCGTCACTCCACAACTTGCCCCATCGACGGTTGTGATAAGGGAGTGGTGTGAATTGCAGAGGAAGATCCTAGTCTTTCCATTGCAGGAGCATCAGAGTAAACAAGAAGTCTTCAAGAAATCAAGAATCATGTCTTCAACAAGTAAGCCTGAATCTTTTGGTGTTCTAATTTCATATAATCCTATTTTGAAATTAGAACACCAAAAGATTCAGGCTTACTTGTTGAAGACATGATTCTTGATTTCTTGAAGACTTCTTGTTTACTCTGATGCTCCTGCAATGGAAAGACTAGGATCTTCCTATTCACACCACTCCCTTATCACAACCGTCGATGGGGCAAGTTGTGGAGTGACGGTTTTCCAACACATTGTGAATGCAGAGGGGACCTAGCAAAACTTATTAACCCTAGTCCCTTTCCCATCATGGGCCTATGAGTTAGGCCTACACTGTTACCCACACTAATCAGTTTACAGATATCCAAGCCCAAATCAAACGGATCACTAATTAACTGGGCTTTATACTGCACCCCTATATGGATCATGACTTAGCCCGTTTTTATTAAAACAAGAAAAACTACAATTGATTGAAGCCCACAATTATTATAAAAATTTCTAACATTCTCCCACTTGGGCAAAATCAATTGTAAAGTAACATTTTAATTTAAAAGAGAAAAGAAAAACAAGTTATTTGAAAACGACTCTCGGGCTAAGGACTAATTCTTATAATGTGGCCACATTTTAAGAAAACACATGATCCAAGGTGCGATATCTGAATATGACTCCATCCAACTAAAACTAAATAAAATTGAATCAGGCGGTGATTATACCCTTACCGATATAAGACCTTCCATGGTCACAAATGTTACTTGACTCCGTCGACTACTCATTAGTGTGGAGTGTAGCAAGAAAATAGCATGCCAATATGATCCAATAACAGCCAAACTGCTATTTTCTCTGTCAGTCCTCAAATTTCTCTCAAATGCTTTAAAGCCAGAGAAATTCTGTGGTTTATCAAAAAACCATCATTCAATAAACTATGGTGTCGACCACGGGCCCTGTAGTCCTAAAACACCATTATGTCTCAAACTCTCATATAGTGTCAACCACAGACATGATGGTTCCAACGACACTGAGTTCCAAAATCATGCCTAAAACTACAATATAGTGTCATCCACAAGCATGGTGTTCCTAACGACACTGAGTTCCAAAATCTTATTATCATGCCTCAAACTCCAATATAGTGTCAACCACAGACATAGTGGCCCAAACGACACTGAGTTCTAAAATATCTTACAATTGATAAACATAAATACATATGTTCAATATATGCAATAATAAAACTCAAATCCTTATCAATTGTTCAAAATAAAATTTATCTGTTAAATAAACATCAATTATATCTAAAATAAATTGTTCAACATGACATATTCTTCATAAATGACTCAAACTCCCACTAATCAACTAAATCAAAGGAATTCACAATGCCCATATTCTTCACATGTATTTATCATGGCCTAAATCCTTTGGTTAGAGAGTCAGTCAATATTTTCAATAACTACGTCATCCACATACAATACAAGAAAAGAGACTTTTCTCCCACTGACCTTATGGTACATATACTAACAGCAATTATTTTCATCCTCAAGAAAGTCACTACCTCATCAAATCACCATTACTGTAAAATAAAATCCATGTTGATTTAAAAAAGGATATAGAATTGAAAAACCTTCTCAAAGAGGCCTTATAGAAAATTCATTTCAAAATAAATCCATATCCTGACGTTAAAAACTAAGCAATTATCTCCCACTAGCTTGACAATAACTTCAAGATCACACAAAATTAATCATATCTCTCCCACTAAAAAACACGTCAAGTATGTTCTCTACATTAATCATGGGCTAACACACAATGCCCTATCAAGATCAAAATTCATAAAAAAATAAAATAAAAATCTAGACTTTATCTCCATTAATCACAATTCAATCCAATCAACAATTCTATTAAGGCATTGTTATAATTCATATCAAAAGTATATTTATTACATAAATGCAATTATATTAATTATGAGCAATGAAATAATTTTAACAAAATAATTAGCATATTACAAACTCTCCTTTGGGCAGATAATTGCAAACAATAATTTATTAACAAAGAATCCCGACGATTCACAAATAATATTCTCAACAATCATACCTAAATAATTATGAAAAACCTTATAGAATATGTTTCCCAAATTCACATTGCATTTACTAAACTGCAATTTGTGTTATAAATTTCAATCCTCAATATAAACAATTATATATTTTAGCTCACTAATCAAACTTAATTGACAAAGCACATAAAATCTACGCTAAAATTGGGAGAGTAAATACTAACATCATAATCATGATAATATGTAACAATTTTTCATTAATTAAAAATTTGAAAAAGGAACATAAATATTTATTACAAAGTTAAATATGAATAAGAGCTCACAAAATTAAATATGAATGAGAGCAAATAATTCCAAATAAATATTCATGTATATAAAAAATTAAAATAAATATTTCAAAATATTAATTTCAAAATGAATCAAACATAGAAGGTCATTATTAAGGCAAAACAGGAATGCATCAGAGTAAGTTACAGGGCAATATACACCTTTAATTAAATCAAGATATTATAATGAGGCCAACATAATAATACATTCCCCTTTGGGCAGAACGCACTAACCAAGGTTGAACCAAGGCCAGAACCTCAGATGAGTTAATCAATGAGCACAACACTGGTTTTGAAAATCTATCCCCTTTGGGCAGATAGATTCCTAGACCAATGAGCCTCCAATAACTTCATTACAATCTCAAGAAGAAGTTGATAGGATCAGTTAATTATTTAGCACAACAAGTTGTCATAACAAGGCCAGCCAATATAATAGTACATTCTCCTTTGGGCAGAATGCACAAACCAATGTCTAAACCAAGGTCAGAACCTCAGATGAGTTAATCAATGAGCACAACACTGAGTTTGAAAATCTATCCCCTTTGGGCAGATAGGCCTCTAGCCCAATGAGCCTCCAATAACTTCATCTACAACCTCAAAAAAAATTGCTCAATGAGCATACACTAGCTTCAGAGATTTGTCCCCTTTGGGCAGACAGATCACTTAGACCAATGTACATCCATTAACTTCATCTCAAACAAGTTCACAGTTATAGCACACAATTACCCCCTTGGGCAGGTAATTGCATGAAATAACCAAAATCATTTCCCAAATTTTACAAAGAAATTTTCACATACCAATATAAACAATCTCACTTTGATGGTAATTACCTATAGTAATTCATGAGAACTTTTGCACATAAATCAATTTTATCTTCCCCAAAATCATGATATAATCTATAAGGAGGTAAAACACACCTACCGATCATGAATTCAAACAATAGCATTCCCATACAAGTTTCGCACTTAATCAATTCAAGCGGAAGCATGCACTTTAATAAGATAAAAATATCAGAGAAAGCATTAGAAGCTCAGAGTAATCAACACTCCATCATAACCACATCCAAATCACATCATCTTCTGATCCCAAATACAATGAATCAATTTTCCAATTTTTTTTTTTTATAAATACTACAATTTGTTCGCGATCATATTAAATACGGACTAACACTCTCCAAAATCAATGTTGTGTGCATAAATATGGTATATTACTTTCCTAAGCCACATACTACACACTGACATTGGTACAATTAACTATGTATCATTGAAAAATACTGAATTTTTCATAATAAAAATAATAACACAATTACTGATGGCAAATTAGTAAAATTGCTATTCCATAAAGGAAGTATTCTTTTCCAATTCCATTCTAGAATTCTCGCTGCAGATGCTGAATTTTTTTATTTTTTTTTAATTGAATTGTGCATCAATTTTAGGCCCAATTTCTTCTCAAAATCAAAGCTCAATAAAACCAAGCCAAAACTCATTCAATCCTTTATGGATTCATTACTTTTAAAAAGAGGATTTAAACCAAAATTCCTAACGGGTTACTATACTTCCATCAATGGCAACATGAAAAATAAAAATATGTTCCATGATTAAAATGGTAAAATTTCATTCACAAAATTCAAATAATTTGAAGACCCTAGGTTTAAAAGTAAAATTTAATAAAAAAGAAAACTCTTTTCACGGACATGCATTCATCATCTCTATTCATGGAGATCAATAGAAACAAAAATAAGTTTCACAATTGTTGAAGACCTGATCGTTATTTAATTCACAATTTCGTTATGGTTATTTTAAAAAAAATATACAATAATGATATAACAAAGAAATTATCTTTGTTATATATTTGATTCAAATATGCGCACAGGTTATGAATCGAAACCTCAAAACTCATTTTCGAAAAATTCTAAAATAATTGGCTTTGATTTCTTAAAAATATATAATAATTAAGAAAAAGCAACGAATTCAATTTCTTAATTTTAATCATATTCAATTGGGTCCTAAATCATATAATATAGGCTCTGATACCAAATGTAAGAAATTTTAAAATAGGATTATATGAAATTAGAACACCAAAAGATTCAGGCTTACTTGTTGAAGACATGATTCTTGATTTCTTGAAGACTTCTTGTTTACTCTGATGCTCCTGCAATGGAAAGACTAGGATCTTCCTCTGCAATTCACACCACTTCCTTATCACAACTGTCGATGGGGCAAGTTGTGGAGTGACAGTTTTCCAACACATTGTGAATGCAGAGGAGACCTAGCCAAACTTATTAACCCTAGTCTCCTTCCCATCATGGGTTTATGAGTTAGGCCTACACTGTTACCCACACTAATCAGTTTACAGATATCCAAGCCCAAACCAAACAGATCACTAATTAACTGGGCTTTATATTGCACCTCTATATGGATCATGACTTAGCCCGTTTTTATTAAAACAAGAAAAATTACAATTGATTAAAGTCCATAATTATTATAAAAATTTCTAACAATATTATCATAACGATATTTATTTTGAGGGAGATATGGATGACAGGTTGTACCACAGTTTAGGCGACGGTGCCGACCCTATAGCCCACAGAATACAAAAACAACACAACACAATACAAGGTTCCGTTGCTTTCAACTCCAAAGCCCACCTTGCATACTCAGTCCTCAAACGCGGATATATGATACTGTTCTGGGAAAGTACTCTGTCACCAACTTATCGCCTTAGTGGATTCATTTGATCAATAGTTATTACTTTTTTTTTTTTTAATGAATCCTGTTATAAATTTTTAAAGAGCTCTATTAATTTCATGAAACATAAGAGAATTTTTCTTATGTCATAAAAATAGTCGTGTGTGAAACTCACTCAATTAAGAAAAAATAATAACACGGAAGTCGATATATATACGTAGGAGAAAAAAATATTTTCCTACAATATAAGAATATATTTTCTCGTTTTAAAAAGACGCTGAATTTAAAAAGTGGCTACCAAATCCATATTCAGTACCACCACAACCAGCCTGTCATTTTCTCTCGATAGTATTATTTTTTATTGGATTGTTAATTAAAAAAATAAATAAGAGTAATGCATATTTTCCTCGTGCTATGAATATGATAATGAGGTGATTAAGAAATAATAAGTATCAACATCGTAAAATAATCCGATAATGTTTACGTCCGTACTTTTTTCTATTAAGGTTTTGTTTTAAAACTCTTTTGCATAAATTGTAAACCTTGTTAGTTATTTTTAATGTTCATAATAACACAAGAATTGCAGAATTTGTTTCTCTTCTTTTAAAGACTTTGTAATATTTTTAGAAGACAACCATCTATCATTCAATTTATATCAGATGTTTGATCTTTATAAGCAAACCAAATGTCAAAGAATAGGTTGAATCCTTTGAGTTGGACCAATTTGCTCTTGAAGCAACAAGCGTTGAATAATGTGTAGATCAAGAGATTAATTAATTATAATTTTTTTCATGGAAGAAAAGGACTTCCAATTATAATTATATTACTGGATCCAACCATTTCCAATGTGAGGATATTGTAATCGAGACTATTCTAATTATCGTGTATGCTAGAAGGAAGTTTTCATTATCTTTCCAAATTATAATGTCAACCTAGATAGCACTCTTTTAATCAAACTCAAAATCTAGATTCAACTCTCTAGAGCTGAACAGGTCCAAAAAACACTATTAGTTACTCTTCATCATCAAATTCCATCAATTTGCCTTTGTCAAGATGCTCTACAAAAATCATGTAACTCTCCTTAGAGTATATAAAATGGTTTCGATTTTTCTGCAATTGACTTTGCCGCATCATGATCTGATAATATTGTATCCTGATAATTATGTGTTTGCAACAGATAAAATATTTTTACTAAAATGCATAAATAATTTTACCATATAAAATATGAGATAATCCATTTTTATGTAACTACAAATTTTATTTCCTACGCAATAAAAAAGAAACAAATATGTGGGGGTTCATTTCTTTATTGGGTCATGATAAAATATTAAAGATAAAATATTAATAATTTGTCTGAGTCAATTAAACCATAAAATATTAACAATTGAAAATGATTATTATGATTTGTCGAGTTTCGCCGTTTCTTCCTTTTTCTCTCTCTCACACATCCTTTCTAACTCTGTTAATCCTTCCCCGTTAAGATTCTTTTTCCCTTCCATTCCCACCACCGTTCTTATTATCTCTTTCTTCCACTTTCTGCTTCTCATTTCCAACCTCAACCTTTTCCTCTTCGCATCAACCAGGTACTATTTTCTTCTCTTTTCTTAATTTTATTTTATTTTTATAGTTTTTAACCTTCGTTACAGCAACTAAATTCTCCTATTTATGACCATGATTTGTTTAATCAGCAGCGAAAACGTAGGAAAAAAAAATAAAAAAAAATAAAAAATCAGATACGGTTATGGCAATCTGTATTTTTCAACTTTTTCTACCTATATACAGTATTTCGTTCCAGCTCTTAACCAGCTTTGCAATTATCCTTTAAATTTTCTCGGAATCCAAACAGAATTGTTAACGTTTTTTTTTCTTTCTCTCTTTAAATTCCGGCAGGTTCAGAATTTTCTCCGATTCCTCTCGCGAATTTTCGTTTTCCTCGAAGGAGAGAAAGAGAAAAAGAAAATCTACGAGCACAGATCTAAATGGCGGAAGAGCACCGATGCCAAGCTCCCGAAGGTCACCGACTCTGCGCCAACAATTGCGGCTTCTTCGGTAGCTCAGCCACCATGAATCTCTGCTCCAAATGCTACGGTGACATATGTTTGAAGGAACAAGAACAAGCATCTACCAAATCCACCATCGAGACCGCTCTCTCTTCCTCCTCCTCCTCCTCCTCCTCCGCCGCTGTTTCTTCGCCGCCGCCGTCGTTGTCCACGTCGTCTCCGTCTCCTTCTCCGTTGATCGTCGATTCCGTCGAATCACTCCCTCCTCCGCCGGCGTTGGTCGCGTCAAGCTCCGTATCCGTCGGTTCGGTCGGTTCAGTTTCCGTGTCTTCGGTTCAACCGAACCGGTGCGCGACGTGCCGGAAGCGCGTGGGTTTGACCGGGTTCAAGTGTAGGTGCGGGGTCACGTTTTGCGGGTCCCACAGGTACCCTGAGAAACACGCGTGCAGTTTCGATTTTAAGACGGTTGGGCGAGAGGAAATAGCTCGGGCGAACCCTGTGATCAAAGCGGAGAAGCTGGAGCGGATTTGATTCGATCTCAGCCGTTCGATGAGATGTGGGACCGCAAGTTGGATGAGTTTATCTGGACCGTCCACGTGGACCTCCGATTAGAGACAGAGTGATGTCATTATGTATAATCTATGATCTTATCTTCTAATTAAGATAACATTTGGTTTGTCTCGTTTAGAAAGGTTGAATAAGTCATATTTATGTGGCTTTGCTTTCGTAAAGGGAAAAAAAAATTATTGGATTGAAATGAATTTGTAGGTCCACCACCCACTTTGGGATATAGGGGTGGTTGAAATGAATTGTGATTTGTGTGCAGTGCGGTCGAGCGTTTTATGTTGCTTTCGGTAATGAATATGAATGAATGTGGAGTTATCATCTGACTTGGAACCTAGTCATTTTCTACTTAGATGCCATTTTTTTTATTGTTCTAGACTATTATTTTGATAAAAATAAGATGACCAATTAAGTGATGTATGAGGAATGATGTCAAAATTAACATACAGAACAACTTGAAGCTTCACTGTCAAAAAATTCGTTAGTCAATTATACCAATTATGTGGTGATTTATTATAGGTTTAATATTAATAAAAAGTAAATTAACTATGTTTAATAAAATATATTTGGAAAGATTTCTTCCCCCTCGTGATAAATATAAAAATAAACGCAAATGAAATGAAAAACAGTGAAGTGAGAGTTGGCCCGAAGAACAGAACCAGTTGAGTGGCTTCAAGAGTTCTTAAACAACACTTGCGTTTCAGTCTGCGCCATCATGATTCTAAACATGTTACAAGTTTTTTTTGTCTTAAAACCCATCTCAGATTGCATATAACTTAATTTTGACTTACTTTCACATATCGTGTAAATTTTTTGAGAATGGATCCTCATATCAGAAGCTGTTAAATGTTTTTAACAATTGATAGACATTGTATTCTAATATTTTTTTCTTCTCTTATTACCCTTGATTTCTTTATTATTAGTTAAAAATTTTCACACAACATGGTCATTTGATGTGTTTGATATTTTATATAATAAAATCAAATTTATTCAATATAATTTTAACACAAAATTAAATGATACCGTAGGCTTAAAAATGTTCTAAAATTAATCTATCCCACTTCCCAAGTAGTCCACGAGCGACTATGTTTTCATTGACTCCGGCTGTTATTGACTTAGAGGTGTATTGGATTGAAATTTCAAACGATTTTAATGGATTATTTTTTTTTCAAAAAATTTGTTTGTATTCGATTATGATTTTAAAGGATTATTTTAGAATACGTCCAAATTCGTTGGTATTCAATCAAGATTTTAAACAATGGAATCACAATCTCGTGGTATTAAAAAATTCGACGATTTTAATAGATTTTCTGTTAGTGTAGATTTCGTGAGACTTTTTTAGTGAAAAATATAAATAGGATGTCTCTCTCACAATCTCACCCTAACTCCTAGGATTTCTTGAGATTCTTCTATTGCAGTGCTTTCTTCTTCTTTTGACAGGTTGACTGCTCAAAATTGGGTTCCGCCATGGGAGCTTCATCAAAACTAAAAAAGAGAGTATATTTTTGAGCAATTTTCATCACAAAATAACCCAAAAACAACAAATCAACGAGATTTTAATATAATCTATCTCAAAAATAACATATTTTTGAGCCATTTTTGAAAAAAATTGGAAGTTTACAAAGTAATTTTTCAAGCTATGAGTCATAGTTTTTCTTGGCACAAAAACGTTGTTGAATGATATCCCACATCGGTGGGATGATGACTTTGAAAGGGGGGAGGGGTTTATAAAATAAACCCACCCCTTCCTCCTTCCCTTACACCTTCCTCCTCTTCTTCTTCTTTTTATTATATTCTTTTAATAATATTATTTGTTATAATATTATATTGAGTGTATTTTGTGAGGTGTATTCCCAGTTCAAGAGAGAGATAAAAATTGTTCTCTCCTTGTGATAAAAGGGAGGTTGTAATTTTAGAGTTCCCATAGTGAAAAGTTTCTACTCTTGCCCGTGGGTTTTTACCTCATTTACTTTGAGGGTTTTCCCACGTAAAATATCTGTGTCCATTTATTGCTTTCAATTTTCTTTATTTGTTGTCATTATTCTGTCCGATGGAATCCTATTCTCTAACAGAGGTATCAGAGCTGAGGTTTTCTTAGTATGCTCTGTGACTGCAGCTTAGACTGAGCTGTCACATCAGAAAAGAATAATCCTTGGGGAGCTGTTGGATTGATATCAGTATTAATTTATACTGAGGTGCTGCAGGTGTTATAGCAGGTGTGATACAGAGACTACTACTGTATACAGTTACTGTTCGCGATCGGAGCATTCCTCTGAAGAGGTATTTTGGGTGATTAAGTGCCTGTGGAAAGTTTTGTCACAAAGACGAAACAGTTTAAGGAGATTGGGTATTAAGTGGGACCACTTGTGACCCCTCCAATCTTTCCTGGAAACTTTCCTAGTGCACTGTCCAAAATACTGGTTGAAGGAGACCAAGTGAAGCAGTGGGAGTTATTTTGCAGCAAAAACAGTTCGTGATAGAACCATGACAACAAAGGTTGATATTGGCAAATTTGACGGAACAAAGTTCACGTTGTGGAAATTGAAGATGAAAGCACTATTGACCAAAGATAATTATGTGGAGGCCATCAGTGCTAGGCCACCGGAGATCACAGAGGACAAGTGGAAGAAACTTGATGAACTGGCCGTTTCTGATCTGCACCTGTCTCTTTCGGATGATATATAATTCGGGATAGAGGAAAAGAAAACAGCCAAGGAGATATGGGATCACCTCACAAAACTATACTCATCCAAGTCATTTCACAACAAAATATTTCTGAAGAGGAAGCTTTACACCCTTCGGATGTCTGAATCCACTTCAGTAACAGAGCACATTAATACTCTAACCTCTCTATGTTCTCAACTTACATCATTGGGACATAGTATTGAGGTAGCTGAGTGTGCTGAAATTCTACTCCAGAGTCTTCCAGATTCATATGACCAACTCATTATCAACATCACTAATAACACTGAATGCCTGGTGTTTGACAGTGTTGCTGCCGCAGTTCTTGAAGAAGAAAAACGGCGGATAAGCAAAGAAGAAAGGCTGGCAAGTTCGCATCAAGCGAAGGCCTTGACGATGACAAGAGGACGGTCAATGGAACGTGGTTCCAGTGGGAATCACAGACAAGGAAGGTTAAAGTCTAGAGGTAAGAAATTTGTCAAGTGTTACAACTGTGGCAAGAAAGGACACTATAAAAATGAGTGTCGACTAAGGAGTGGTGGAGACAAGACTTCAGAAGCATCAACTTCACAAGGATGTGTTGCCGATGTAAATGTTCTATACAGTGAAGCAGCAACGGTGTCTAAGGATAGATTGGAGCTCGCTGATGCATGGATAATGGATTCAGGAGCAACATGGCATATGACTTCTCTGAGAGATTGGTTGCATTCATACAAACCTATCTCTGGAGGGTTTGTGTATATGGGAAATGATCATACCTTGGAGATTGCTGGAGTTGGCACCATCAAGGTAAAGATGTATGATGGAACGATTCACACAATCCAAAATGTGCGGCATGTGAAGGGCTTGAAGAAAAACTTATTGTCTTTAGGGAAATTTGATGAAAATGATTATGAAACCCGTATTCAAAACGGAGTGATGAAGATCATCAAAGGAGCGCTTGTGGTGATGAAGGCTGAGAGGGTTGCAGCAAACTTGTACAGGCTTATGGGAGAGACGCATCTGGAGGCAGAAGCATCTGTTGCATCAACCAATTCTGAGGTAGATATAACAAAGATGTGGCATCGCAAACTGGGCCACATGTCAGAACAAGGGTTGAAAATTCTTGCTGAACGGAAACTACTCCCTGGTCTCACAAAGGTAACTTTACCATTTTGTGAGCATTGTGTTACAAGTAAGCAACATAGATTGAAGTTCACTGCATCTAATTCTAGAAGTAAAAATATTCTGGAATTGATTCACTCTGATGTATGGCAAGCACCTGTTATGTCCCTGGGAGGAGCGAAGTACTTTGTATCTTTTATTGATGATTATTCCAGGAGATGTTGGGTGTACCCAATCAAGAGGAAGGCGGATGTATTTTCAGTCTTCAAGACATTCAAAGCGTAGATAGAAGTGGAGACGGAGAAGAAGATCAAGTGTCTCAGGACAGACAATGGTGGAGAATTTACAGGTGATGAATTTAATGCCTTTTGTAATCAGGAAGGTATCAGAATGCAACTCACGGTGGCATACACTCCGGAACAGAATGGAGTGGCAGAGCAGATGAACAGAACTCTACTCGAAAGAACTAGAGCTATGTTGAGGCCTGCAAGTATGGCAAAGTCATTTTGGGCCGAAGCAGTCAACACTGCCTGTTATGTGATTAATCGTTCACCATCAACGGCGATTGATCTGAAAACACCGATGGATATATGGACTGGTAAGCCAGTTGATTATTCTCACCTACACACATTTGAGAGTCCTATGTTCGTGATGTACAACACCCAAGAAGTCACAAAGCTGGATCCAAAATCCAGGAAATGTAGATTCTTAGGGTATGCTGATGGAGTTATGGGGTATCGACTGTGGGATCCTACTGCCCGCAGTGTCGTCATCAGCAGAGATGTACTATTTGCAGAAGATAAGCTACAAGAGAAAAATGTAAGTAGCACTTTAGCTAACAATTAAGAAAAATTGACGATTCAGGTGGAAGACGAATCTGGACAACTAGATTCTTCTGAAGTAACCATAGAACACGAGGAGCAAGAACCAGTTGAGTCTGAAACTGCAGAAGTTCGACGGTCAGCTCGTGAGAAGAAAACACCAACCTGGCAGTCCGACTATGTTATGGAGGGCAATGTTGCATACTGTCTTCTAACAGAAGATGGAGAGCTATCAACCTTCAGAGAAGCAACAACTAGCTCAGATGCATCATTGCGGATGACAATAATGCAGGAGGAAATTGAAGCCCTTCATAAGAATAGGACTTGGGAACTTGTGCCATTGCCGCAAGGTAGAAATCCCATTGGAAACAAATGGGTATACAAGATCAAACGAAATAATGATGATCAGGTGGAGCGGTATCGTGCAAGATTGGTGGTGAAAGGTTATTCTCAGAAAGAAGGTACAGACTTTACTGAAATATTTTCACCTGTGGTTCGTCTCACTACAATTCGTATAGTACTAGCTATGTGTGCAATATTCAACTTACATTTAGAGTAGTTAGATGTAAAGACTGCATTTCTTCATGGAGATCTTGAAGAAGAAATTTATATGCTCCAACCAGAAGGTTTTGAAGAACCAGAAAAAGGAGAACTTGGTTTGTAGGTTGAACAAATCTCTATACGGTCTCAAACAGACACCGAGGTGTTGGTATAAGAGATTTGATTCCTTCATATTGAGCCTTGAATATAACAGACTCAGTTCATACCATTGTGCTTATTTCAAGAGGTTTGGGAATGATTTCATTATTTTACTGTTATATGATGATGATATGTTGCTGACAGACAGGCCCCAACAAAGATCTAATTCAAGAATTAAAGGCTGAGTTGGCTAGGGAATTTGAAATCAAGGACTTGGGACCAGCAAACAAGATTCTAGGGATGCAAATTCACCGAGACAGAAATAATAGGAAAATTTGGCTATCACAGAAGAATTATCTGAAGAAGATCTTGCGGCGCTTCAACATGCAAGATTGTAAGCCAATTTCTACCCCTCTTCCTGTTAATTTCAAATTATCCTCAAGTATGAGTCCTAGCAATGAAGCAGAGAGGAAAGAGATGTCTCGAGTATCGTATGCATCAGCATTGGGGAGTTTAATGTTTGCTATGATCTGTACAAGACCAGACATTACGCATGCAGTGGGAGTGGTTAGTCGATTCATGGCAAATTATGGGCAGGAGCATTTGAGTGCTGTTAAGAGGATCCTGAGATATATCAAAGGAACCTCAGATGTTGGTCTATGTTATGGAGGATCTGAATATATTGTCAAATGGTATGTTGATTCTGATTTTGCAGGAGATCTGGAGAAAAGAAAATCTACCACAGGCTATGTGTTTACAGTTGCAGGAGGAGCTGTTAGTTGGGTTTCCAAACTACAGTCCGTCGTGGCACTTTCCACGACAGAAGCTGAGTATATGGCAATGACTCAAGCTTGCAAAGAAGCAATCTGGATAAGAAAGTTCATAGAAGAGCTCGGGCATAAACAAAAGAACACTATTTTGTATTGTGACAGTCAGAGTCCCTTGCACATTGCAAGGAATCCAGCCTTTCATTTCAGGACAAAACACATAGGAGTTCAATATCATTTTGTTCGTTAATTGGTAGAAGATGGAAGCGTGGATGTACAGAAAATTCACACAAAGGAGAATATAGCAGATGCGCTGAAAAAACCAATCAACACTGACAAGTACATATGGTGCAGATCTTCATATGGCCTAGCAGAGACGTAGACATCATGGTCATGGCAAGATAGAAATAAATGTGTGGAGATTGATTGATTCTCAATCATATCTCCAAGTGGGAGATTGTTGAATGATATCCCACATCGGTGGGATGATGACTTTGAAAGGGGGGAGGGGTTTATAAAATAAACCCACCCCTTCCTCCTTCCCTTACACCTTCCTCCTCTTCTTCTTCTTTTTATTATATTCTTTTTATAATATTATTTGTTATAATATTATATTGAGTGTATTTTGTGAGGTGTACTCTCAATTCAAGAGAGAGATAAAAATTGTTCTCTCCTTGTGATAAAAGAGAGGTTGTAATTTTGGAGTTCCCATTGTGAAAAGTTTCTACTCTTGCCCGTGGGTTTTTACCTCAGTTACTTTGAGGGTTTTCCCACGTAAAATATCTGTGTCCATTTATTGCTTTCAATTTCCTTTATTTGTTGTCATTATTCTGTCCGATGGAATCCTATTTTTTAACAAACGCGTGATTTTTGTATTAAAAATAACATAAAACAGTAAAAAAATAGCAAGGGAACTAAAATCCTCAAAGCAATTTTCGTTTTACATCAATGAAACAATATCAATTTAAAGAAAGATTGAAACTTTCATAATATGAACCCTATATTTCATAATAATACATTCATGAACTAAATTCCTTCACTATAGGAAACGATTTCAAACATTTTTTGTGTCTATAGATAACTAAAAGCTTATTTCTCAAAAGCCTCAAAGCAATTTATTTTTTTTATTTAACTTTATTCTTATCTCTTCAAATATATGCTAAATGAAGTGATAGAAAATATTGATGGAGAGATATTAATTTGTGTATTTTAATGAAAGAACTTAAGTAAATGTAGTTGGTTTTTCTTCTTTTTCTTTTTAAAATTAAATTTATTTAATATCTTTCTTGATTCTTGTGTAATTATCTTAAACAGTGAATTTTTAAAAATAGAAGAGGTAAGTGTTAAAATGTATAAAAAAATAAGAAAAGAATGTTTGTCATTTTAAATGATACAAGTTGTATTATTTCATAGATATAAAGAAGTGTGAATTTTACTAGAAAAAAAATTAAGAGAAAAAAAAAATAAAAGTGTGAGTCTCATTTCTTTATATCTATGAAGGGTTATATTTATCTTATGTTGTAGAAAAATGATTATCTCATGTTATAGAAATAAAATTATAAGTGGGACTCACATGTAAGAGAAAAGAGAAAAAAATAGATGTGGGACCCACCTCCACTCTGTTTGTGTAGGAAACTTATTTATTTTATGTAACATAAGATAAATATAACCAATCTATGAAATGACATAAGTTGTATCATCTAAAATGCACACACTTTTTCCAAAAAGTAATGCTTATGAACCTCCAAAATTAGTTGGCAAAATTAGCTTAATAAAATCGTAATACTTTTCCTTCCCTTTTGAGCTCTACTTGTTCCTCTCTTTTTTTTGATAAACCTACTTGTTTTTTTTTTTTTTTTGTGTTCTCACATTGTTAACTTCTCAAGAGAGGAGAAACTTTCGTACAAAGGTCCTTGATTTGTTGAAAACCTGGTTTCATTCACTATTTAACTTTTCTCTAAAATAATTTTTAATTTTTTCCTTTTTATTTACTACAATATTTTGGCAAAATAGAGTAAGAGATGTTTATGTTATGAATTTAAGTGTGATGAAATTCCATATCAATTGATAAAGAGGTAAGTGTAGACCATATAAAAAGAAAGATCTATGTTTAACGGAAAAAAGGAGGATAAATGAACTTAATATTTTAAGGTTTTTGATTGAAATGTAATGTTGAGTCTATTTATCATGAATGATGTAACTTAAACGTTAACTCATTGGTGGTAATGTTATTAAACCCGACCCGATCATTGACTCGATCGAGGCACTGAGTCACTGGTTCAACCGCATGACCCGGTAAGTATATGCAAATCTATAATTTATATTAAAAAAATTACAAACATACTCAAATACCGGTAAAAAAATAACAATTTCAAATATTTTAATATGAAAAATAATAAACCACATATTATTATCCAACAAAGGTTCAACCAAACATATAATAGTTGAATGCTTCATGTTCAGTAGACTGTCACATCTCTAGCTATAAATTAAATTGAAATTCGTTATATAATACATAACCAAAATAATAATAGTGTTGTAGGTACTTAACTAATATAAGTCTATAAATAACAAATCACTCAAATATTTCAAAAGAAAACAAATCATTTGTGAGTTTTTTTAAAAATGATATCCTTTATTTTATTTTATTGGAATTTTTTCTTTCTTTTGTGAACTGGGTCGGGTCATTGATTTTTTCAAAAATTGGTTGAGTTGCTTCGGGTCATACCAGGTCTATTACTTGACCGATCCAACATAAAAATCAGACTGGTTATATGACCAGTTTATCAGTTTCTGAGTCGATCTGACTGTGTCAGTCCAATTTTTTCAACACTGATAGGTGGTGTTTGTCCCATCATGAGCTCCTTTTGGCCCTGACTGCACTGTCAGAGCTATATGTGATGCATGCAGTAACACCAAGTGTTAGATGTATCTTGTAAATATTAAAGATAATTAATTTTTTTTAGATGGACTAAATTTTTTTTATCAAAGTAACCAAATGAGCAAGTTGCAGGTCATTAATTAACACCAACCATTGATTTATTTTCTGTATAATCAATAGTGTTTAGGCCATGAAGTATAGATACTCCAATTCTCTTTTGTAGTATGTCTTACTGTTGGGAAGTCGATTTCCTCAAGCTCGGCTAAGCAGCCTTTTCGCGGAAGTCAATCAACAAGATCCTGAATTTCGAATCTTGGCAATAACTCGGCCTGAACTTCACCAGGTCGGGCAGCGCAGTGAAAAATTGAAAAACGCAAACAAGAGAGAAGGAGAACACACACAAGTTTTAACGTGGGAAAACCTTCTCCAATGAAGAAGTAAAAACCCACGGGACCTAGTCCAGATCAAACGTCCACTATGAAAATAATGGATACAAAGAATCAAAATACACCAATGTGGTGGTTAACTCAACCTCTCCAACAATGGTGATAATCAAATTACCCTAGAGATGTTTCACTCAAACTCTCTCTAGAGATCTCCCAAATACAAAGCTTAAAGCTTTGCTCACAAATCACTCAAATAATTTTCTCTCAAATTTTTCTCTCTAACCTAGCCTCCACTACAACTAATGAATATATAGAAGAGGTGAGATCTAGGGTTTAAGGCTTAGGGTTTTTAGGGAATCCCTCAATGGGCTTGGGTTTAGCATTGACGGAGGAAGCCCAACAAATCTCCCCCTCCGACTTCAATGCGTCGACTTCAGCATCAACCCGGCTCCTTCACAGTAGTCTTCAAATTTTCTACTTGGAACCGACTTTGTCATCATGTCAGACCAATTTTGGTCAGTGTGCACTTTGACGAGTTCGAGCTCTACACCTTCCACCACATCCCGGATCCAGTGATACCTCACATCAATATGCTTAGTGCGGGAGTGATAGGTCGAATTCTTCGCAAGATGGATTGCGCTTTGATTGTCACAACCCGGCTCGTACTTGTCTTGATCATGGCCGAGTTCCATGAGGAACTTCTTCATCCACAACATCTCCTCAGTCGCGGCAATGTACTCAGTCTCGGTTGTCGATAGTGAAACACACTTCTGAAGTCTTGATTGCCAAGAGACAGCTCCTCCAGCAAATCTCATCATGTATCCCGTCGTCGATACCTCGAGTCGGAATCTCCCCCCAAATCAAAATCTGTGTATCCTTGCAACTCGGCTTTTCCTTCTCCAAATCGGAGGCATAAGTCGGTCGTACCTCGGAGGTACTTGAAGATCCACTTCCTTGCTTCCTAGTGCTCTTTGCCGGGGTTCGATAGATATCAGCTTACCATTCCAACAGCATATGCCAAGTCGGGTCTAGTGCAAACCATTGCATACATCAAGCTTCCGATGGCGGATTGGTACGGGACCTTCATCATCTCATCTTTGTCTTCATCAGATCTCGGACATTGCTTCTGGTTCAGCGTTATGTGCTCGGCTAGGGGTGTTCACTGTTTTGGCTTTGTCCATGCTGAATCTCTTCAGAATCTTCTCAATTTACTTCTCTTGACTCAGCCACAGTAGCTTATTTTGTCTATCTCGGATAATCTTGATTCCGAGAAACTGCTTTGCAGGACCGAGGTCCTTCATTGCGAAGGACGAGCTCAACGCCTTTTTCAGGGCGGCTATCCTCGATTTGTCTTTCCCTACAATAAGCATGTCGTCAACATATAACAACAAAATAAAAAAATTTATGGCCTCATTCCTCTTCACAAATACGCAGTGGTCGGCTTCTGTCTTCTCAAACTTATGATCAGTCATGAATGATTCAAACTTCTTATACCACTACCGAGGTGCTTGCTTCAAACCATAGAGGCTCTTCTTCAACCGACATACCAAGTCTTCTTTGTCTGGAGCTCGGAACCCCTCAGGTTGCTCCATATATATCTCTTCTTCTAAATCACCATGAAGAAATGTCGTCTTCACATCCATTTGTTCTACCTCGAGGTCCATCGAAGCCGTCATAGCTAACACGGTTCGGACCGAGGTCATTTTCACTACAGGAGAAAAAATCTCCTCAAAGTCCACTCCTTTCTTCTGATTGCAGCCTTTCACTACAATTCGGGCTTTGTATCTTGGCTTCTGCCCGTTCTCTTCGTTCTTAATCTTGTAAACCCATTTATTTTTCAAAGCTCGTATTCCTTCTGGAAACTCGGTAGCTCATAAGTCTGATTCTCGTGCAGAGACTTCATCTCGTCTTGCATTGCCTTTTTCCATTCTTCTTTCTCTGAGCTCGTCACATCCTCATCATAACTCTGAGGCTCACCGTCTTCAGCAACAACGGTGTATTCATCAGATGGATATCTTGTAGAGGGTCTTCTTTCTCGAGTTGGATATCTCGGCTGTTCTTCAGCTTGAGAATCTGGTTCATCATTTTCATCCCGAATCTCAACATCAACTCGGACCTCAGTGTATTGGTCATCTTCAGCTTGTTGCTGGTCATCATTTTCTTCATTTTCTTGATTTTATTACCCTGCTTCAGCTCGGACAGCATGGATGGATTCTTCACGTCTGACAGTAACCTGGACTTTGGGCTTCGAGATGTCATGAATGTTCTCATCTTCACGAAAGATCACATCTTGGCTTCTCACTATCTTCTTATTGATTGGATCCCAAAGTCGGAACCCGAACTCACATCTCGACGAACCAAGATAAATGCATTCTTTAGTCTTTGCGTCAAGTTTAGCCCTTTCATCTTTAGGGATATGCGCGAAACCTCGGCATCCAAATACCTTCAGTTGATTATAGGCCGCTTTTCGACCTGTCCAGACTTCTTCTGAAATTTCTCCTTCAAGTGGCCGTGATGGTGAGAGGTTGATCAAGTCAACAGTAGTTCTGACAGCTTCTCCCCAGAATGATTTCGGCAATCCGGCATTGGATAGCATACTTCGGACCTTCTCTTTAATAGTCCAGTTCATCCTCTCAACAAGTGCATTCAACTGTAGAGTCTTGGGGGGCGTCTTCTCAAGTCGAATCCTAGCCACTCTGTAATATGCATCAAAAGGGCCGCAATACTCACCACCATTGTCAGATCGGACCACCTTCAATTTCTTGTCAGTCTCCCTTTCAACCATTGAATGGAATTCTTTAAAGGATTAGAGTACCTGATCTTTAGACTTCAACATATAAACCCACACTTTGCGGGGGTGGTCATCAATGAATGAAACAAAGTACTGAGCTCCTCCAAGGGATCTCTCCGACATTGAGCAAACATCAGTATGGACGAGGTCAAGAATATACCTGCGTCTTCTGGGTTTATCCGGTCTCACAAATGAAACTCGGTGCTGCTTTCCAGCTAGGCAGTGTGTGCAACTCTCCAACACTTGACCTTTCAACCCGGTCAGTAATCCTTTATTGTTCAAGATTTAGAGCCCTTTCACGCTCATGTGGCCGAGACGCTTGTGCCATAGCTCCAAGCTAGATCCATCTCGAACAGAATTGGCTTCTCCGCCATTGATCTTTCCTTGCATCACGTACAAGGAGCCTTCCTTCTTTCCTCAGGCCACGACGAAGTTTCCCTTGGCCAGCTTCCATCTAACACTACCGAAGTAGTTCACTAACCCGGCATCGTCAAGCTTGCCTACCGAGATTAAGTTCAGTCACATGTCAGGAACATGCCTTACATCTTTCAACACAAGTCGGCACCCAATATTCGTGGTCAGGGTCACATCACCGACACCAACAATCTTGCTGGTCACTTGATTTCCCATATTCACGACTCCAAAATCACCACCTCGGTAAGAGGAGAAAAAACCTTTGTGTGGAGTAACGTGGAAGGAGGCGTCAGAGTCAACAATCCAGGTGCAGTTATCATATGCAACATTCAAATAATTATCCTCACCTAGGAGGAATATCTCGGCATCTGGGTTGGCAGCCACCGCAGTGGTGCTCTTGTCTTCCCTCTTCTTGGGAACAATCTCATTCGGCTTCACAGAGCCGTTCTTCTCATCATTCTGCAAGGTCCAGTAGTCTGGCTTCTTATGACCTGTCTTTCCACAGTAGAAGCACTTCAAATCATATTTTGGTTTTGACCGACCTCTGGACTTTCCTCTTCTATCACGATCTCGACCCCGACTCTTGCTTCTACCCCGAGAGTCGGATTTCCCTTTATTTTCAGCAACGTTGGCCTCAAATGTGCTCGAAACACCTTGTTCTCTTCTCCTGGCTTCTTCATTCAGGAGACTATCTGTTACGACATCCATCTTCGATTTCCATCTGGAGTCGAATTACTCAAGGTTACCACCAGAGTATCCCAGCTTTCTGGCAGTGAGCTCAACAGCAGCAAAGCCTGCATCTCGTCATCAATTTTCATCTTGGCCTTTGACAGCTGATTCACAATACCTTTGTAGGTGTTGAGGTGTTCAATCATGCTCATGTCGTCCTTGAATTTCAGCTTCACATGTCGGCGAACCAGGTGTGCTTTGTTCTTGGGAGTCTTCTTCTGAATCATGGACTCCAGCTTCGTCCATAACTCGTACGCATTCGTGAACTTGGACACGTGCTCAAAGAGGCTTTTGTCTATATATTTTCTGATTGTAGCTACTACCTTACGACTCTGAATCTCCCACTCCTTATCGGTCTTGCCTGCCGGTCTCTCATCAAAGATAATGAGCTCATGTAAATCTTTGCAGTAGAGATGATCTTCCATCATCGGTCTCCAATAGGTGAAATTGTCTGCGATCAGCTTGAACATATCTCCATCATGGATTATGTCGTTGGTCTCCATCTCATCTCCCTCAGAACCCGTTGAACTCGGGCTCTGATACCACTGTTGGGAACTCGGTTCCCTCAAGCTCGGCTAAGCAGCCTTTTTCGCGGAAGTCAATCAACAAGATCCTGAATTTCGGATCTCGGCAATACCTCGGCCTGAACTTCACCAGGTCGGGCAGTGCAGCGAAAAATCGAAAAACGCAAAAAAGAGAGAGAGAGAGAGAGAAGGAGAACACAAACAGATTTTAACTTGGGAAAACCTTCTCCAATGAAGAAGTAAAAACCCACGGGACCTAGTCCAGATCAAACGTCCACTATGAAAATAATGGATACAAAGAATCAAAATACACCAATGTGGTGGTTAACTCAACATCTCCAACAATGGTGATAATCAAACTACCCTAGAGATGTTTCACTCAAACTCTCTCTAGAGATCTCTCAAATACAAAGCTTAAAGCTTTGCTCACAAATCACTCAAATAATTTTCTCTCAAATTTTTCTCTCTAACCTAGCCTCCACCTACAACTAATGAATATATAGAAGAGGTGAGATTTAGAGTTTAAGATTTAGGATTTTTAGAAAACCCCTCAATGAACTTGAGCTTAGTATTGAAGGAGGAAGCCCGACACTTACAAAAACAGAAGAGAGAAGAGAGAAGGGGGGCGGAACCTGCAAAGGAATTCAAGATGGATCGGAGAACCTAAAATTAAAAAAATTAAGAAAATGTTTGGACTCCCAAACAACTAGAGAATTTCGAAAGAGAAAAGAAGAAAGAAATCTGAAAAGCCAACAAGAAAAATAATTACTGTATTGAGATTAGTTTATCTTGGTTAGTATTTCAAGAACTTAAACAAATTTTATTACAGAACATACAAATAGCCTACAAAGCTGATATGATTAATCATAAATGATACAGTAAGAAATATGTCTTATCCAGAGGATACAAGAAACTCTAACCAGTCTGAAGGCATCGTCATTTAAATGGAAAATCTTGCCGTGACCCAAAAAAGAAATTATGCTATTTTTGCGCCATGTTTGTTCTGGGCTTTCTTTCACTGCAACCGTGACTGTACATTTTTCAATAATATTATGGGATTAATATTTCTCATATTATAAAAGATAATTAGCTTTTCTTCTACATATACATAAAAATATGAGATTATGTAAAGAGAAGAGAGAGAAAAAGAAAATATGTATCATACACAATTTTATATATATAAAGAAAATAAAATTATCTCATATAATATATGATAAAGATTAATTTCTAACATTATCTATCATGACAAAGTTCCTTCTTCCCAATAGATGGAGGAATTTAAAAAATATTATTTCTACCTCTCAATTTTTACACTTTACTTTCACAAGAAAAGGAAGAGAGAGAAGAAAAAGAGAGAGTAAATTCTTCTATTTTTCCTCTTTTATTTTTATTTTGAAAAAAGTGTAAAATGATATGTAAAGATAATATTGTTATATAACAAATTGATTAAATTTAAGAAAGTGATTTACAATATTATAAACATGAGAAAGCCCAAATCGTTCGTGGATATAACATTACTCTTAATGACCAGAGGGCCCTCTCCAATTCAAATACCAACTTGTTCCTAATTGAAAGCCAGACTCATGCTAACATGCGCGGATTTTGAACACATGAAAATTATTCAAATTAAACTTAAGTTAATCATGGCTGCAATCTTATAACCTCACTGTCTAATTATCTACACGTATATTTTTAATATAATTTATCATATTATTATAAAATTATAAGCCCTTGGTTTGTTTGTTATTTTTGGATAATAAAAAGTTTAAGTGAGATTAAATATCAGTATCCTATTAGGATTAGGGAAGACCTTCCAACCTCTTTGAGAATTTTCAGAAAAAATTATATATTATTCATCAATAAAATTTTCACATTAACCAATAAAATTTAAATCCATATCCTTACTAGATATGAATCAAACTCTTAACTAATTGTGACCACTTTATTGGCATAAGCCATTGATTTGTTTGCCAAGGGTTAAGGAGGGGCACATTTTGGTAAATTATATAATATGAGGGCAAAAATGACGTGGCGGATTGTGCCCTACATACTTTAACGTGTCTTGGTGGCAAAGGCATTCCCTTCAATTCCATTGTAACTTTTGTAGATAATATTTATCAATTAATTAATTATTCAACTAATTCAATTTCAATAAGGTAAAATTATATTGCTGTAAAATTTTCTGTACCAAATTTTTAACATAAATATATTCACAAGAGTTAAACTCAAGACCAAATTAAGGCTACGAAATCATGCGTCAAGCATGTCAGAGTGAAGTAACGTAATACTTTTCATACCACACAAAAAGGAAAAAAAAAAAAAAAAAAAAAAAAAAAGGAAAGGAAAAATCAAAAGGTGGATAATTTAAAGCAATTAAAGAAAGGTTTCCCCCCTCATGTATCCTACCTGTAGAGCTTCTCTTTCCTGGATGAAGTTCATTAATTAATTAGCATTGCTCTAATTTAAGCTTTCAGAGCTCTTCACGATCAAGATTCTGGCCTAGTGTCTCCCAGCATGCTTTCGAGCTGCTTAAACTCTCTATCCAAACATCATCAGCTACAAATGAGTCGGTATCATCATTGCGGTGCCATGACCAGTGTGCATGTGTTTCGTTTACTATTCTCAACCTTCCATGACCAAAGCTTGGCTCCCGATACACCGAGAGTGGGCTTGGAGGCTTCTTAAACCTATTCTCAACAAACAACACATGCATGAATATATTATATACCAAGGCCCCATGAAAAAATAAAATATATATAAGGATATTAAAGAGTAATATCAATTTATACCAGTGTAAAAATAAAAAATTTAATGTCCAATTTTAATTATTAATCTCACTGGCATTTAAGGATTAACATAATTAATATATGAGAAAAAAGTATCATTTTAAAGAGGATACAAGCTTGTGTCCTTTTAGGTGATTTACACAAAGTCTGACCGGTTATACTTTGTGTAAATATGAAAAGTTACTTTTTTAGATTTACACAAAGTATAACCGGTCAGACTTTATGTAAGTCAATAAAAAGACATAACTTATATCCTTTAAAAAAACACACCATAAACCCTTAATATATAAATACTATTTATAACTAAGATTGGATCTTATTCAATTCTTACACCAAAGTAAAAAAACTAAACTTCAGTATTAGCCTTGAGCAAAAAAGTAAATATCTTACGTTAATGCAAGTCCCTCGCGGTTTCCTCCGTCCCCAATTGTCACGTACATGGGACCACATGAATCAGCCTCATTGTCATAAACTCTAGTCTGAAATAAATCCAAATAATCAGAAAAATAAAACCCATATAAACATAATTCAAAGAAAAGTGACATGATAATATATTAATATGACATACAAAGCGTTCGTATGCATGAACATGGCCAGCAAAAACCAAATCAACACGAGCCTCGTAAAGCAACTCTTCCATAGCTTTTCTCATGCTTTCGCCTTCACCTTGATGTGCCTTATTAGTGTTATACCAAGGTGCATGCAACAAAACAATCACCCATGGTGTCCTCTTCCTATCAATGGTGGCTAAGTCAGATTGAAGCCACTTATATTGGTCTGAGTGTGCACCAAATTTAGTGTAAGAACCCAACATGATGATGTGGGTGCCAGCAACTTCAAATGAGTAGTAGAGGTTTGAGGTGGAGCCACTCTCTTTGTAAGGCATAGGCCAGCGAGAATTGTAGGCTATGAAATTATCCATGTTTTCAATCTCAATTGGGTAACTCTCAACCTCGTGGTTCCCTTCGGTAACCATCCATGGCCTTCGACTAGCGTATGGTTCCACCAAACGGCCAAAAGAGTCCCACAACGGTTGTTGGGCATTAGCATAGGATAGATCTCCCGGTAACAAAAACACGTCATAGTCTTTGCTATCAACGTGTTTCAGAGTTGATGCCGTCCATTCAGTTTGTCCCAAGTCCCCTACATAGCATATGCATGAACATATATTTAATTTAACCATAAATTAAAAACAAACATAATAAAATCATTCATCTTAATGCAATGATATACCATTGTTTAAGTGAAGGATCAATATTGGCTAATAATTTTTTTTGATACAATGCTGAAAATTGAACACATAACCTAATACAAATTACTTAAATCTTTCACTACTAGACCAATCTTGGGACTTCGGCTAATAATTTTTAATTTCACATCTAAAATCCTGCACATGATAATGGTTTAATTATTGATTAACCCACAAATAACGCGTTTAAATCAATTGCTATGTTATTAACTAATAATTAACTCACATTTACTGAGTGTAGATCTCAAATTAATATAAAAGAAACATTTTTCTTTATTTAAAATGTATGAATCTAAGATGTACCTTAAATAATAAACTGCAATATCGATGATCCAAATATTATAATATTAACGATTTGAACTTTTATGAGATATGCAAATGTATAAATAATAAATCATGAATTTGATAGGACCTACTGACTTTATCATGAATGTTTACCATGATAACTTATTCTCTATAGTATGCAATACACTGTAAAAGAAAATCCAAATTCGTTAATGAAAGCCATTTTTTATGTAATTTTTTCTAATGCCTAACGATTGGTGTCCACATCTATGTACACCCTTTATCAATTTTGACCTTATCCCTCTGCCACGGCCACCTTTGCGTTGGTTTGAAGCACTCATCAACTCCTTCTAACTAGTCTAACTAATAATTAAACTTTGGTACAACTATAAAAGGAGAACAACATGATATATAGTAGCATACCACAAAGATAAATGAACATATCCTATCATGTGATGACATGACCTCATATGAGATAGTTTTAGTTATCTATATTTTACTCTCTATACTACATGTGCTCAGAAAATATACAAACTTGGGTGCTGAAATTGAAACTTTTGTGTACAAGAAGCTAAAATCCATGTATAAAAAAAAATAAAAAGGCCAACAAAGGTGGGCACAGTTGGCTAAGAGTTTGGTCCATACCCCTCATGGGCATGGGTTCAAACTCCGCTCCGATGTGAGGACTTTGTTGGTGGGTGATATGTAATTCCTTCCAGAAATCCTCAAAGAGGTTCAGAGGTCTTCCCTGACCCTAGTGGGATACCTGTCTAACCCCACTTAAACTTTTTGTAATAAAAAAATAAAAAGAAACGGGAAAATGGTTTATCCTTAAGGACTAAGTTATGTCTTTTTAGCTACTTATAACTATGTATTCGAGGGAGTACATAGTTATAATATTAAAGTTATATATTTTTCTCTTTCTTCAAGAACTGTTCAGTTGTGGAAAGTGAACAAAATATAAATTTAATATTATAACTATTCTTCCGTAAGAAGCTAAAATGACATAATTTAGTTCCTTTAAAATTACAAAAAGTTTTCCCAAAGAAACAAATTAAAAAGCAAAGTGCGAATCGTGAAGCAAAGAAAGTGCACCACTTACCAACGACAACAAATTCAATAGGCAACTTCGATGGAGGTGTCTTGAAAGAAAACTCAGGATCAGATCCTCCACACCTATAGAAGTAAGTGGTGCTTGGCTTCAAAGGACCAATTACCACATGGTGGATCTTTCCCGATTTGTATGAGAAAAAATCGTATGAGGTGTGTTCCCCCCTTGTTTTTGTGCTATATTCTCCTTTCTTTGTTCCATACTCCACCGAAGATTCTGAGTGGTTGTCTTCGGTTACCCACGACACTCTCATATGATGTTTCCCCACCAATGAAATATGAACCTTGACATATATATATATAAAGATCATGATTCATGAGCAATAATGAATATGTACACATAATATAAGCATGTGATTGATTTCTAATGAACCTGTTGAGGATCAGAATCTGAGCGTTCGTGGGGAGTGTGGATGAATTGACGAGAAGGGTGACGAGAAAAATCATTATCCTGTGATTGTAGGGCCTGTGGGAACAACATGAAGCATAGGATGTGAAGGAGAACGAGAGACTTGTTATATTTTGCCATCATCATTTTGTTGTTTTGGCTTGGACTTGTTGACATTGCTTCAATTTGTAGATGTGAGGTTAGGATATACCTTTCTGAATACGGATGAGGAAGAATAATTATATAAAGGGGACTTAGATAGAAGGAATCAAATAAAATAATGCAATCCAAATATTAAAGTTAATGTAATTGATTTTGTGGGGAGGGTGTGCTTGCAATAGCGTCAAGTTAAGTCTCTTTGAAAAATGAATACATTGGTTATTCTTACAGGCAATGACCACACGGAAGCTAGGCTCTCTGGTCCCCCCTTGGGTTGCTTCTTCGCTTCTCTTGGACACGTGTGCTTGCGTGCCTTGGTGCCAACATAAGTTTAACTACTTATTATTCAGTTTATTGGTTAGCATTTGCTCATATTATTAGGATGAATACTCACTCATGTGATACCATTTTAATAAATTGGTGATTATGAATAACATATTAAAATGTAGAATAATAAAAGATTAATCATTAATTTATCAATAAATGACTGAGATGGTCTTATGTAACCTTTATATTTCTTAACTGATATATGCATACGGAAAATTGCAAATACTGTATCTAAGACATTGTAGAAATTATATAAAGAAAGACTTTTGAATATCATACTAGCTAAGCATATTCTTGTGAGCACGTTGTTACCAGAATATCTTTGGAATATTCTTGTAAAAGAAATTATAGAGAAACAGAAGCCACGGAACTGAGAGAAGACGTGTCATTTTTAATAATGTTCATGCGTACGTATAAGAGTCGTCCAACAGTGGAAGTTGATACGGAGAATAAGGTATCGATCTCTATAAATAAAGAAATCATACTCTAATCTTACGTGATGAGATTGATATCTCATATTGAATTTATATAAAAAAATGTGATTTTTTAAAAATAAATAAATAAATTGATAAATCCACTTTATTTATCTCTTAACGTAAAAGAATTTTTCTCTTATTACATAAAATAAAGTAATATCCATAGATAAATGGTAACAAAGAGTAAGTCACGAAAATCGGCATTTGTTAAGTAGGGGTGTAAATGGGTTCGTCTGGCCCGGCCCAGTCTACAGCCCGGCCTTTTAAAAAATTAGAATAGGCTTAGGCTTATAAATAAGTCTTTTAACAAATAGGTCGTAGGTCAATTTTGCCAAGCCCGACCCAAAGTCTTGTCGGCTGGCCTATTTAATTTATTAAAAATAAAATAATAAAATAATATTTATTTTATGTGGCATGGCAAAGTACCAATAACAACCTTAATTTTACATGTTGTTGCAGCTTAATACCATGGAGCAATAGGTACCTTGCTGGATTATGATGTTACTGATGAAGATCTTTCAATAATACTCTTCTTTCCCTTGTCTTGATGGTGGTTTAAATTTTTTTGGATCTGGATCCTCTAATGTGAAAAATCACATGACCATGTCATGTGGGAAATCATAACCATACAAAGGTAGATCAATGGTAATAAAGGAGGAGAGAGAAAATATATTAAAATAGGTAGTTACAAAATCATAACCGTTGATTTACTTTTGTATGGTTGTGATCTTCTCACATGACCATGTCATGTTTTTTTTCACATTAGAAGATCTATTTCCAATTTTTTTAGATGAATGACATTCTCTTGTAGACTTTATTTCAACTTCCAGTAATTGTATTTTTCTTATTTTTCTCATTTCTTTGACTCTATTTCTCTATGATATACATTCTAGAGCTGGGGTATTATGTTGACTCTTTCTTGTTTGTCAATTTTTTCTTATGAGAAGTACTAGTGCATGCATGAATGGAATTTTCTTTGCTCTATACAATTATTTTTTTTTCTTATTATCTACAGTGGTAGGCCTACAAGGCCTGTAGGACATGGCAGACTTTCTTATTTTTATAAATGGGCTAGACTTGGCCTACAAATAAAACCTTTAATAGGTCAGTAGACTAGATAGGCTGAATTTTTTTTTACGTAAGCTTGGGCCAAGAAGGCCAAAGCCCGGCCCAACCCATTTACACCCCTAGTAGTGAGCGAATCACGCTGTCAAGCAAAGGCACTGATCTTAAAAAATCCAATAGTTGAATTTTAATTATAATAATGCTTGTCGAGTTAGTTTTACACCATAATAATTTCTTAGTTAAAGACCATAAAATTATAGATTAATACAATTTTTGTAGTTAACTTTAATTTAAAAAAATTAAAAAAAAAATACAAATGAAGGTTAACAAAGCTAATCAAACTTTCCATTCACCCCATATTAGTAAACGATACGTAATCACGCTTCAAATCCTCAGTGATATTGATGATTTTGCTGGATGTAAGGCGTGCCTCCTTGATCCAAACTTAACTTTCGTGTAAAGAAAATTAAAAAGATAAAAATATGCCATATGTGTGTTGAGCGGAAAATCAAATTGTACCTTACATTTTCTATATTTTGTTATTTAATTATGTATTATCTCTTTTATTTTAATATGAAATTCCAACTTGGTTCTTTACCTGCGCTAAACATATCTAGTTGTGTGTATATTTTTTGTTCTGGATGGCCCGAATACTGGGGCGGCTCAACTACACAGGCCCAACTCTCAGCTGACCCAATCACTCAAGCCCAGCCACAGCCTTGCCCCACGTCAGCCCTTAGGGCTGACATGGACCCCCTCAACCCCCAACGTAGCAGCAGGCCCAAGGCATACACCAAAATGTCCCATCTTGGAATGCTAACCGTTGAAGGCGACTACGACAAAAACCACAAAGGGAAACTCCCCCTTTGCCCGGCGCTGACACCGTCAGAGTGCAGAGGGCGCAGCACTGCCACAATGACAGCGCCAGCACGCCTAACACTACACCATGGGAGTAAATCCCAAGGAGAGTTGACCTCTCCCTCACCAACCCGCTCCATTTCCCTTATAAATAGCCCTCCTGGGCACACCTTAGAGGTATCTTTTATATACTGTTGTTATACCCATTTAATTCCAAGTCATTCTCTTGCTATTAATCTGCCATTACTATTAGCTTGCTTGCCTCTTGGAACTATACCTACTAGTCTGGTCATTACCTCGCCTAGTGGTATAATCCATATAGTAACGTTACCCTATAGGGTACATAGTGGGCTCACAGAACCTAACGATACATTGGCGCCATCTGTGGGAAACTATAAACTTCTATTCCCATTCTCCTACCAAAGATCCACAAGACGTGTTTTACGTTTTGGTAACAAACATGGTCATCACAACCAGAAGAGCAGAACAAACCAGGGCTGTTACACCTGACGGTCATGTACAAACAATACATTCAAACTCCCCGCCATCGATGCATTCAGCCCCAGCCGAGAGACCCCCCGGCGAGATGCTCCAGCCAGTACTACAATCCGTCGGTCCACAAATGCAAGCAGTCGAACCCAGGATAGCACAGTTGAACCATCACGCACCTATGCGTGAAATGCAAGGAGAAAACTTGATACAAGACCAACCCCCGCCACCAGGAGTTCGTTTTGGAATGCCTCTTCACACTTTTGCCCCACCTGTCATTCCCGTCCCACGAGCCCATCGTCCGCTACCAGCCCAAAGTCTACCAGTAGCCATGCACAACGATTACCGAGCACCGATGGTCACCCCGTTCCCTATGGGACCATACGCCTCATTCCCTCAGCTTTACCCAACTGGTTTTCCTTCCCAAGGTTACGCTGCCCAACCCCAAAATCCGGTCGTTCCACTACACCAAGTGTCCTATCAAAACCAGGGTCAGCAACCATATGCCGCCCAACAACCTTTCAATCACGCCCCAGCCCTCTCCTACTCTGTTGAAGCTCCTCAACCGCAAATGGACCGCCCCCCCCCCCCGAAACAACAACCTACGAGTCACGCCAGCTCATACGTCAGGGCGCAACAAACCCCTGACTGATATCCTCCGGTTAACTCCCATACCCCTTGGTTTCAAAGGACCCTCCAATATCACCACATATGTCGGAGATGCCGATCCTTTTGAATGGATCCAGAAGGTTGAGGCGGCCATGACTCTCCATGGTGAAACCGACCTCCTCATGTGCAGGACCTTCCCCACGCTACTTGGGGGATGAGCCTTAACATGGTACACTACTCTACCGACTGGTAGTATCGCTTCATGGGATGAGTTGGCGAGCAAGTTTCAGTCTCACTTTGCAACCAGTCGCCCTGTGCCGAAATCCGTCCACTCTCTAGAAAAAGTACGCAACAGCAAGGCGAGTCCCTCAGGTCCTTTTTAGACCGCTTTGATAAGGAGGCCCTACAAGTGCAAGGCCTGGACCCAAAAGTACAGGTACATATACTTCTTTCGGGTTTGCGGCAAGGTGCGTTCGCGTACGAGCTCGCCCGCCACGAGATCACTGACCTGGAAGAAGTCAAGAGGGTGGCCCAGGAGTACATGCGAATCGAAGAGTACAAAGGAAGTCGAGTCGAGGACGCCCACAGTCAAGAAAAGGCACTTGGTAAACAAAAGAACCAAATGGAAGAGAGTAAGAAAGGAAATAAACCAGCCAAATATTCAAACCGCCCTCCCGGGCGTGATACATCAGGTCGTCAGACACACGCCGTCCTGCAAACGGAGTATAAAGAAGAATCCAAGAACACCCAACAGTCTCAGAACCCGCCTAAAGAAAACATCATGTACTGCAAGTTCCATCGCAGCAACGGTCATAACACTGACCAGTGCAGGCACCTCAAAGACGAAATCGATGAACTCATCAAAAGCGGAGTGCAGAGGCGAGGAGGAGACGGCTCACGCCCTTCGGGAGCAGGGAGGCGATATCGAGAGCGCAACAAGTCGCCTGAAAGAAGGAGAACGCGTCAACCTGGATCCAGACCCTCCTACAATCGTGACAGGAGAGAAGATTCCCCCAGGAATCACAGAGCGCAAGCAAGTCCAAACCGTAGAGGAAGGCGTGAAGAAGTAGACGAAGATTCAGCCGCGGTGAAGCACGGAGTGATCAACATGATTTCAGGCGGGCTGAGCGGAGGAGGAGAGACTGCGAACGCCAGAAAGAAACACTTGAAGCAGTGTCTGGCGGTCGCTGGCAAAGTGATCAGCAAAGAAAAGCACAGTCCTAGTCCAACAAGGCCTCAAATTGTTTGGGACGCCAGCGATTTAGGCGATGTCCTCCCAGGACATGACGATCCGCTCGTCATTCAAGCTATAATCGCCAACTTCGGCCCCTTGGAACACCACCCACCTCACGATCCGCAGACATCCAGTTTTTGGTGCTCGACACCCCATCGGCTTACAACGCCATTCTTGGTAGAAGGATGTTTGCTGCCTTCGAGGCAAGCATTTCACACCCCCACTTGGCAATGAAGTTCGTTGCCCGGGACAACAAAGTCGCCACAATGCGAGGAGACCAGACGATAGCCAGAAGCTGCTACAACATATCCTTACGGCCAATGGCCAAAGCTAGCTTCAGTGATGAAAGGGCGCTCAAGCAGGGGACGACGTCGCCATCAGAAAGAAATCTCGGCGAGAAGTCAAAAGAGCGTGACCAATGTTTTTTGGTAGAATTTGATGCTAGAGACGATCCGCGCGTGGAACATTACAGACCCACGCCGGATGGAGCATTTGAACATGTTGTCTTAGGAGATGCGGATCATCAAACAACAACCATCGGGGCCACCATCGACCCAGAGATGAAATGCAAGTTAATCAAGTTGCTCAAGGAAAACAAAGATTTGTTTGCATGGAAGCCCTCTGACATGCCAGGTATCAATCCAAACGTTTGCTGCCACAGTTTGTCGGTGGATCCCAAAGCCAAGCCAGTCGCCCAGAAAAAGAGGAAATTCGGTCCCGACCGCCAGAGGGTGATTGATGAAGAGGTCAAAAGGCTCCACGCCGCCGGGTTCATCAGGGAAATCAAGTACACAACTTGGTTATCCAACCCAGTATTGGTTAAAAAGCCAAACGGCGCATGGCGAATGTGCGTTGACTACACCGACCTAAACAAAGTCTGTCCAAAGGATGCTTACCCTTTTCCTAGCATCGATCAGTTGGTTGACAACGCGTCCGGATTCAAAATGCTATCATTCATGGACGCATACTCTGGATATAATCAGATCCCACTTCTTGAAGAAGACCAAGACAAAACGGCATTCATCACTCAGAACACCAATTACTCTTATACAATGATGCCCTTCGGTCTAAAAAATGCTGGGGCCACTTACCAAAGGATGATGAATAAAGTATTCAGAGACCTGATTGGCAATTGCATCGAAGTATACATCGATGACATGATCGCTAAATCAAGAACGTCGGAACAACATTTGGTTGATCTACAAGGTGTTTTTGAAAGACTCAGAAAATTCAACATGCGCTTGAATCCAAGCAAATACGCCTTCGGAGTTCCCGCGGGCAAATTCCTAGGCTTTATGCTCACTGAGAGAGGCATTGAAGTCAATTCTGATAAGTGCAAGGCAGTGATTGAAATGCGAAGCCCGCAAACAATCAAGGAAGTTCAGCAACTCACAGGAAGGTTAGTAGCTCTCACTCGTTTTCTGGCTAATTCGGCTCACAAATCGCTCCCTCTTTGTGGCTTACTAAAAAAAGGAACCGCCTTTCGGTGGTCGGAAGAATGTGAGAACGCCTTCCAGGAATTCAAAAGGGCGCTCTCTTGTCCACCAGTGCTCACCAAACCAGACGATGGAGAAATGCTTTATTTGTATCTCGCCGTAGGTACCGAGGCGATCAGTGCAACCCTTGTCAAAGAATCAAAGGAAGGACAAAAGCCAGTATATTTCATCAGCAAGGTTCTACAAGGAGCAGAGCTTCGATACCAACAGGTGGAAAAGGTAGCTTTAATGCTTATCTTTGCCGCACGGCGTTTAAGACCGTACTTCCAATGCCATCCAATCACCGTCAGGACCAACCAACCAATCTGCCAAGTCCTGCACAAGCCAGACTTGGCGGGAAGAATGATGTCGTGGGCGATCGAGTTGTCCGAGTATCAGATCACCTATGAGCCTAGAACTGCCATCAAAGCTCAAGCACTCACTGACTTCATTGCAGAAATGACGCAACTCTCCCCGCCCAAGAACCAAGCCATGGGAACACCGTTATCAGAAATATGGAAACTATACGTAGATGGCTCATCAAACGCCAAAGGCTCTGGTGCTGGGATGATAATATAAAATCCGGATGGCGTGGCTATCGAACACTCTTTATCGTTTGAATTCAGCACCACAAATAACCAAGCAGAATATGAGGCCATGATAGCTGGTCTGATCCAAGCAAAGGAAATGGGGGCCAACCGCCTCAAAGTCTTTAGTGACTCCCAGCTGGTGAAATTTCAAATCTCCGGCGAGTACCAGGCCAAAGGACCACTGATGTGCAAATACTTAGAAAAAGTCAGAGAGCTAATTGGAAGTTTTGAGAGTGTTGAGGTGGAACATATCCGGCGTACTGAAAATACCCGGGCAGACATTCTGTCCAAACTGGCAAGCACTAAAAGCCCAGGCAACAATCGTTCTATAATCCAGCAGAGTATGCCAAACCCGTGCGTAGTCATGTGTATCTCAGAGCAAGCCCCTGGAGCCACTGAAGAAACCTGGATCACGCCCATTGTCAATTATTTAGCTGAAGGGGCCGTACCTCCCAACCAAAAAGATGCTAGAAAGATAATTCGTAGAAGCGTCCACTTCTGCATAGTACAAGGGCGGTTGTACAAGCGAGGACTCTCAACCCCACTCTTGAAATGTTTAAATCCCACTGATGTTCCATACGTGTTAGAAGAAATCCATGAAGGAATCAACAGCCATCACATGGGCGGTCACTCACTAGCAAAGAAGGCGTTGAGAGCTGGATTTTATTGGCCAACTATGGAACATGACGCCCACGAACACGTCAAAAAATGAGAAAAATGTCAGAGGTTCGCCGACATACATAGAGCGCCGCCAGAAGAGTTAACATCAATCACCACATCATGGCCTTTCTACAAGTGGGGCATCGACATTCTGGGTCCTTTCCCTATGGCAGTTGGGCAAATTCAGTGGCTGATAGTCGCTATCGACTATTTTACCAAGTGGGTAGAAGCAGAACCCTTGGCGACTATAACCTCTCAAAAAGCAAGACGGTTCTTCTGGAGAAGCATCGTGTACCGTTTCGGCATTCCCGTAGAAGTTATCACGGATAACGGCACTCAATTTACCGATGCCAAGTTCCGCGAATTAATGAGCAGCCTGCACATACGACACCACTTTGCTGCCGTAGAACACCCACAATCCAACGGTTTGGTTGAATCAGCCAATAAAATGCTGGGGAAAGGAATTAAAAAGAAGCTAGATGCACACAAAGGGGCATGGATTGACAATCTTGACAACGTCCTGTGGGGGTACAGGACAACCGCCCAGTCATCCACAAAAGAAACTCTGTTTAGGCTGACTTACGGGGCTGAAGCCATGATCCCAGTAGAAATCGGTGAACCCTCCTGGCGGCGAGAGCACGTAACCGAGATCGACAACACCCAGAATTTGAAAGAAGCATTAGACCTGCTGGACGAACTCAGAAGGTCTGCCGCCGAGTCTGATCTCCATTCTAAAGAAAAATCAGCTACTTACTACAATAAGAAGGTTATCCCCAGGAGTTTCCAAGAAAAAGATTTGGTGCTTCGAAGAGCAGACGTTGGAAATAAAAACGCCCGCGAAGGAAAACTCGCCCCAACATGGAAAGGACCTTACAGGGTAACCAACAAATTAGGTCATGGAGCCTACTACCTAGAAACATTAGAAGGAAAGGCGCTGCCAAGGGCTTGGAACGCCGATAAGCTCAAAAGTCCCATAGGGTTTGCTGGGAAAGGTTATTAACGAGGGCAGAGTTTCGAGCTTCAATAAAGATCGCCAGTTCAATTTAACACTATCAAATGTGACTACGGGACGGTTCTCACCCCCGCCATAGTCTGGGTCTGGGACAGGGCTCCCACCCCCAGCCAACGCCAACGTACGGGACGGTTCACCCCCGCCATAGTTGGTCTTATCCGGTCCCACCCCCCAGCCATTGTCTAAC